>NW_026061153.1:0-31278 GCF_929443795.1 Astur gentilis
CAGGGAAGGTGCCAGCCCTGAAAACTAATGCAGTTTTTCACTATCCCTCTGCAGCCTATCCACAGGCACAACAGCTTTTGGGATCTCTGCTTTCCCAGAGACTCAGCATGTCACGGTGCTCGCTCCTCGGCAGAAGCTTTTTTCTGAGAAGGCAAACTTACTGCTCCTTCTCCCACAGGGAAGGTGCCAGCCCTGAAAACTAATGCAGTTTTTCACTATCCCTCTGCAGCCTATCCACAGGCACAACAGCTTTTGGGATCTCTGCTTTCCCAGAGACTCAGCATGTCACGGTGCTCGCTCTCGCCAGAGCCTTTTTCTGAAAAGGCAAACTTACGGCTCCTTCTCCCACAAGGAAGGTGCCAGCCCTGAAAGATCTTGCTGGTATTCACTATCCCTCTGCAGCCTATCCACAGGCACAACAGCTTTTGGGATCTCTGCTTTCCCAGAGACTCAGCATGTCACGGTGCTCGCTCTCGGCAGAAGTTTTTTCTGAAAAGGGCAAACTTACGGCTCCTTCTCCCACAGGGAAGGTGCCAGCCCTGAAAACTAATGCAGTTTTTCACTATCCCTCTGCAGCCTATCCACAGGCACAACAGCTTTTGGGATCTCTGCTTTCCCAGAGACTCAGCATGTCACGGTGCTCGCTCTCCGGCAGAAGCTTTTTTCTGAAAAGGCAAACTTACGGCTCCTTCTCCCACAGGGAAGGTGCCAGCCCTGAAAACTAATGCAGTTTTTCACTATCCCTCTGCAGCCTATCCACAGGCACAACAGCTTTGGGGATCTCTGCTTTCCCAGAGACTCAGCATGTCACGGTGCTCGCTCTCGGCAGAAGCTTTTTCTGAAAAGGCAAACTTACGGCTCCTTCTCCCACAGGGAAGGTGCCAGCCCTGAAAACTAATGCAGTTTTTCACTATCCCTCTGCAGCCTATCCACAGGCACAACAGCTTTGGGGATCTCTGCTTTCCCAGAGACTCAGCATGTCACGGTGCTCGCTCTCGGCAGAAGCTTTTTTCTGAAAAGGCAAACTTACGGCTCCTTCTCCCCACAGGGAAGGTGCCAGCCCTGAAAACTAATGCAGTTTTTCACTATCCCCTCTGCAGCCTATCCACAGGCACAACAGCTTTGGGGATCTCTGCTTTCCCAGAGACTCAGCATGTCACGGTGCTCGCTCTCGGCAGAAGCTTTTTTCTGAAAAGGCAAACTTACGGCTCCTTCTCCCACAGGGAAGGTGCCAGCCCTGAAAACTAATGCAGTTTTTCACTATCCCTCTGCAGCCTATCCACAGGCACAACAGCTTTGGGGATCTCTGCTTTCCCAGAGACTCAGCATGTCACGGTGCTCACTCTCGCCAGAGCCTTTTTCTGAAAAGGCAAACTTACGGCTCCTTCTCCCACAAGGAAGGTGCCAGCCCTGAAAGATCTTGCTGGTATTCACTATCCCTCTGCAGCCTATCCACAGGCACAACAGCTTTTGGGATCTCTGCTTTCCCAGAGACTCAGCATGTCACGGTGCTCGCTCTCGGCAGAAGCTTTTTTCTGAGAAGGCAAACTTACGGCTCCTTCTCCCACAGGGAAGGTGCCAGCCCTGAAAACTAATGCAGTTTTTCACTATCCCTCTGCAGCCTATCCACAGGCACAACAGCTTTGGGGATCTCTGCTTTCCCAGAGACTCAGCATGTCACGGTGCTCGCTCTCGGCAGAAGCTTTTTTCTGAAAAGGCAAACTTACGGCTCCTTCTCCCACAGGGGAAGGTGCCAGCCCTGAAAACTAATGCAGTTTTTCACTATCCCTCTGCAGCCTATCCACAGGCACAACAGCTTTGGGGATCTCTGCTTTCCCAGAGACTCAGCATGTCACGGTGCTCGCTCTCGGCAGAAGCTTTTTTCTGAAAAGGCAAACTTACGGCTCCTTCTCCCTCAGGGAAGGTGCCAGCCCTGAAAACTAATGCAGTTTTTCACTATCCCTCTGCAGCCTATCCACAGGCACAACAGCTTTGGGGATCTCTGCTTTCCCAGAGACTCAGCATGTCACGGTGCTCGCTCTCGGCAGAAGCTTTTTTCTGAGAAGGCAAAATAACGGCTCCTTCTCCCACAGGGAAGGTGCCAGCCCTGAAAACTAATGCAGTTTTTCACTATCCCTCTGCAGCCTATCCACAGGCACAACAGCTTTGGGGATCTCTGCTTTCCCAGAGACTCAGCATGTCACGGTGCTCGCTCTCGGCAGAAGCTTTTTTCTGAGAAGGCAAACTTACGGCTCCTTCTCCCACAGGGAAGGTGCCAGCCCTGAAAACTAATGCAGTTTTTCACTATCCCTCTGCAGCCTATCCACAGGCACAACAGCTTTTGGGATCTCTGCTTTCCCAGAGACTCAGCATGTCACGGTGCTCACTCTCGCCAGAGCCTTTTTCTGAAAAGGCAAACTTACGGCTCCTTCTCCCACAAGGAAGGTGCCAGCCCTGAAAGATCTTGCTGGTATTCACTATCCCTCTGCAGCCTATCCACAGGCACAACAGCTTTTGGGATCTCTGCTTTCCCAGAGACTCAGCATGTCACGGTGCTCACTCTCGCCAGAGCCTTTTTCTGAAAAGGCAAACTTACGGCTCCTTCTCCCACAAGGAAGGTGCCAGCCCTGAAAGATCTTGCTGGTATTCACTATCCCTCTGCAGCCTATCCACAGGCACAACAGCTTTTGGGATCTCTGCTTTCCCAGAGACTCAGCATGTCACGGTGCTCGCTCTCGGCAGAAGCTTTTTTCTGAGAAGGCAAACTTACGGCTCCTTCTCCCACAGGGAAGGTGCCAGCCCTGAAAACTAATGCAGTTTTTCACTATCCCTCTGCAGCCTATCCACAGGCACAACAGCTTTGGGGATCTCTGCTTTCCCAGAGACTCAGCATGTCACGGTGCTCGCTCTCGGCAGAAGCTTTTTTCTGAAAAGGCAAACTTACGGCTCCTTCTCCCACAGGGAAGGTGCCAGCCCTGAAAACTAATGCAGTTTTTCACTATCCCTCTGCAGCCTATCCACAGGCACAACAGCTTTGGGGATCTCTGCTTTCCCAGAGACTCAGCATGTCACGGTGCTCGCTCTCGGCAGAAGCTTTTTTCTGAAAAGGCAAACTTACGGCTCCTTCTCCCACAGGGAAGGTGCCAGCCCTGAAAACTAATGCAGTTTTTCACTATCCCTCTGCAGCCTATCCACAGGCACAACAGCTTTGGGGATCTCTGCTTTCCCAGAGACTCAGCATGTCACGGTGCTCGCTCTCGGCAGAAGCTTTTTTCTGAGAAGGCAAACTTACGGCTC
Source organism: Astur gentilis (assembly GCF_929443795.1). Classification (NCBI taxonomy): domain Eukaryota; kingdom Metazoa; phylum Chordata; class Aves; order Accipitriformes; family Accipitridae; genus Astur; species Astur gentilis. The sequence continues at coordinate 3,298 of NW_026061153.1, forward strand.
CTTCTCCCACAGGGAAGGTGCCAGCCCTGAAAACTAATGCAGTTTTTCACTATCCCTCTGCAGCCTATCCACAGGCACAACAGCTTTGGGGATCTCTGCTTTCCCAGAGACTCAGCATGTCACGGTGCTCGCTCTCGGCAGAAGCTTTTTTCTGAGAAGGCAAACTTACGGCTCCTTCTCCCACAGGGAAGGTGCCAGCCCTGAAAACTAATGCAGTTTTTCACTATCCCTCTGCAGCCTATCCACAGGCACAACAGCTTTTGGGATCTCTGCTTTCCCAGAGACTCAGCATGTCACGGTGCTCACTCTCGCCAGAGCCTTTTTCTGAAAAGGCAAACTTACGGCTCCTTCTCCCACAAGGAAGGTGCCAGCCCTGAAAGATCTTGCTGGTATTCACTATCCCTCTGCAGCCTATCCACAGGCACAACAGCTTTTGGGATCTCTGCTTTCCCAGAGACTCAGCATGTCACGGTGCTCACTCTCGCCAGAGCCTTTTTCTGAAAAGGCAAACTTACGGCTCCTTCTCCCACAAGGAAGGTGCCAGCCCTGAAAGATCTTGCTGGTATTCACTATCCCTCTGCAGCCTATCCACAGGCACAACAGCTTTTGGGATCTCTGCTTTCCCAGAGACTCAGCATGTCACGGTGCTCGCTCTCGGCAGAAGCTTTTTTCTGAGAAGGCAAACTTACGGCTCCTTCTCCCACAGGGAAGGTGCCAGCCCTGAAAACTAATGCAGTTTTTCACTATCCCTCTGCAGCCTATCCACAGGCACAACAGCTTTGGGGATCTCTGCTTTCCCAGAGACTCAGCATGTCACGGTGCTCGCTCTCGGCAGAAGCTTTTTTCTGAAAAGGCAAACTTACGGCTCCTTCTCCCTCAGGGAAGGTGCCAGCCCTGAAAACTAATGCAGTTTTTCACTATCCCTCTGCAGCCTATCCACAGGCACAACAGCTTTGGGGATCTCTGCTTTCCCAGAGACTCAGCATGTCACGGTGCTCGCTCTCGGCAGAAGCTTTTTTCTGAGAAGGCAAACTTACGGCTCCTTCTCCCACAGGGAAGGTGCCAGCCCTGAAAACTAATGCAGTTTTTCACTATCCCTCTGCAGCCTATCCACAGGCACAACAGCTTTGGGGATCTCTGCTTTCCCAGAGACTCAGCATGTCACGGTGCTCGCTCTCGGCAGAAGCTTTTTTCTGAGAAGGCAAACTTACGGCTCCTTCTCCCACAGGGAAGGTGCCAGCCCTGAAAACTAATGCAGTTTTTCACTATCCCTCTGCAGCCTATCCACAGGCACAACAGCTTTTGGGATCTCTGCTTTCCCAGAGACTCAGCATGTCACGGTGCTCACTCTCGCCAGAGCCTTTTTCTGAAAAGGCAAACTTACGGCTCCTTCTCCCACAAGGAAGGTGCCAGCCCTGAAAGATCTTGCTGGTATTCACTATCCCTCTGCAGCCTATCCACAGGCACAACAGCTTTTGGGATCTCTGCTTTCCCAGAGACTCAGCATGTCACGGTGCTCACTCTCGCCAGAGCCTTTTTCTGAAAAGGCAAACTTACGGCTCCTTCTCCCACAAGGAAGGTGCCAGCCCTGAAAGATCTTGCTGGTATTCACTATCCCTCTGCAGCCTATCCACAGGCACAACAGCTTTTGGGATCTCTGCTTTCCCAGAGACTCAGCATGTCACGGTGCTCGCTCTCGGCAGAAGCTTTTTTCTGAGAAGGCAAACTTACGGCTCCTTCTCCCACAGGGAAGGTGCCAGCCCTGAAAACTAATGCAGTTTTTCACTATCCCTCTGCAGCCTATCCACAGGCACAACAGCTTTGGGGATCTCTGCTTTCCCAGAGACTCAGCATGTCACGGTGCTCGCTCTCGGCAGAAGCTTTTTTCTGAAAAGGCAAACTTACGGCTCCTTCTCCCACAGGGAAGGTGCCAGCCCTGAAAACTAATGCAGTTTTTCACTATCCCTCTGCAGCCTATCCACAGGCACAACAGCTTTGGGGATCTCTGCTTTCCCAGAGACTCAGCATGTCACGGTGCTCGCTCTCGGCAGAAGCTTTTTTCTGAAAAGGCAAACTTACGGCTCCTTCTCCCACAGGGAAGGTGCCAGCCCTGAAAACTAATGCAGTTTTTCACTATCCCTCTGCAGCCTATCCACAGGCACAACAGCTTTGGGGATCTCTGCTTTCCCAGAGACTCAGCATGTCACGGTGCTCGCTCTCGGCAGAAGCTTTTTTCTGAGAAGGCAAACTTACGGCTCCTTCTCCCACAGGGAAGGTGCCAGCCCTGAAAACTAATGCAGTTTTTCACTATCCCTCTGCAGCCTATCCACAGGCACAACAGCTTTGGGGATCTCTGCTTTCCCAGAGACTCAGCATGTCACGGTGCTCACTCTCGCCAGAGCCTTTTTCTGAAAAGGCAAACTTACGGCTCCTTCTCCCACAAGGAAGGTGCCAGCCCTGAAAGATCTTGCTGGTATTCACTATCCCTCTGCAGCCTATCCACAGGCACAACAGCTTTTGGGATCTCTGCTTTCCCAGAGACTCAGCATGTCACGGTGCTCACTCTCGCCAGAGCCTTTTTCTGAAAAGGCAAACTTACGGCTCCTTCTCCCACAAGGAAGGTGCCAGCCCTGAAAGATCTTGCTGGTATTCACTATCCCTCTGCAGCCTATCCACAGGCACAACAGCTTTTGGGATCTCTGCTTTCCCAGAGACTCAGCATGTCACGGTGCTCGCTCTCGGCAGAAGCTTTTTTCTGAGAAGGCAAACTTACGGCTCCTTCTCCCACAGGGAAGGTGCCAGCCCTGAAAACTAATGCAGTTTTTCACTATCCCTCTGCAGCCTATCCACAGGCACAACAGCTTTTGGGATCTCTGCTTTCCCAGAGACTCAGCATGTCACGGTGCTCGCTCTCGGCAGAAGCTTTTTTCTGAAAAGGCAAACTTACGGCTCCTTCTCCCACAGGGAAGGTGCCAGCCCTGAAAACTAATGCAGTTTTTCACTATCCCTCTGCAGCCTATCCACAGGCACAACAGCTTTGGGGATCTCTGCTTTCCCAGAGACTCAGCATGTCACGGTGCTCGCTCTCGGCAGAAGCTTTTTTCTGAAAAGGCAAACTTACGGCTCCTTCTCCCTCAGGGAAGGTGCCAGCCCTGAAAACTAATGCAGTTTTTCACTATCCCTCTGCAGCCTATCCACAGGCACAACAGCTTTGGGGATCTCTGCTTTCCCAGAGACTCAGCATGTCACGGTGCTCGCTCTCGGCAGAAGCTTTTTTCTGAGAAGGCAAACTTACGGCTCCTTCTCCCACAGGGAAGGTGCCAGCCCTGAAAACTAATGCAGTTTTTCACTATCCCTCTGCAGCCTATCCACAGGCACAACAGCTTTGGGGATCTCTGCTTTCCCAGAGACTCAGCATGTCACGGTGCTCGCTCTCGGCAGAAGCTTTTTTCTGAAAAGGCAAACTTACGGCTCCTTCTCCCACAGGGAAGGTGCCAGCCCTGAAAACTAATGCAGTTTTTCACTATCCCTCTGCAGCCTATCCACAGGCACAACAGCTTTTGGGATCTCTGCTTTCCCAGAGACTCAGCATGTCACGGTGCTCACTCTCGCCAGAGCCTTTTTCTGAAAAGGCAAACTTACGGCTCCTTCTCCCACAAGGAAGGTGCCAGCCCTGAAAGATCTTGCTGGTATTCACTATCCCTCTGCAGCCTATCCACAGGCACAACAGCTTTTGGGATCTCTGCTTTCCCAGAGACTCAGCATGTCACGGTGCTCGCTCTCGGCAGAAGCTTTTTTCTGAGAAGGCAAACTTACGGCTCCTTCTCCCACAGGGAAGGTGCCAGCCCTGAAAACTAATGCAGTTTTTCACTATCCCTCTGCAGCCTATCCACAGGCACAACAGCTTTGGGGATCTCTGCTTTCCCAGAGACTCAGCATGTCACGGTGCTCGCTCTCGGCAGAAGCTTTTTTCTGAAAAGGCAAACTTACGGCTCCTTCTCCCACAGGGAAGGTGCCAGCCCTGAAAACTAATGCAGTTTTTCACTATCCCTCTGCAGCCTATCCACAGGCACAACAGCTTTTGGGATCTCTGCTTTCCCAGAGACTCAGCATGTCACGGTGCTCGCTCTCGGCAGAAGCTTTTTTCTGAGAAGGCAAACTTACGGCTCCTTCTCCCACAGGGAAGGTGCCAGCCCTGAAAACTAATGCAGTTTTTCACTATCCCTCTGCAGCCTATCCACAGGCACAACAGCTTTGGGGATCTCTGCTTTCCCAGAGACTCAGCATGTCACGGTGCTCGCTCTCGGCAGAAGCTTTTTTCTGAAAAGGCAAACTTACGGCTCCTTCTCCCACAGGGAAGGTGCCAGCCCTGAAAACTAATGCAGTTTTTCACTATCCCTCTGCAGCCTATCCACAGGCACAACAGCTTTGGGGATCTCTGCTTTCCCAGAGACTCAGCATGTCACGGTGCTCGCTCTCGGCAGAAGCTTTTTTCTGAAAAGGCAAACTTACGGCTCCTTCTCCCTCAGGGAAGGTGCCAGCCCTGAAAACTAATGCAGTTTTTCACTATCCCTCTGCAGCCTATCCACAGGCACAACAGCTTTTGGGATCTCTGCTTTCCCAGAGACTCAGCATGTCACGGTGCTCGCTCTCGGCAGAAGCTTTTTTCTGAGAAGGCAAACTTACTGCTCCTTCTCCCACAGGGAAGGTGCCAGCCCTGAAAACTAATGCAGTTTTTCACTATCCCTCTGCAGCCTATCCACAGGCACAACAGCTTTTGGGATCTCTGCTTTCCCAGAGACTCAGCATGTCACGGTGCTCACTCTCGCCAGAGCCTTTTTCTGAAAAGGCAAACTTACGGCTCCTTCTCCCACAAGGAAGGTGCCAGCCCTGAAAGATCTTGCTGGTATTCACTATCCCTCTGCAGCCTATCCACAGGCACAACAGCTTTGGGGATCTCTGCTTTCCCAGAGACTCAGCATGTCACGGTGCTCGCTCTCGGCAGAAGCTTTTTTCTGAGAAGGCAAACTTACGGCTCCTTCTCCCACAGGGAAGGTGCCAGCCCTGAAAACTAATGCAGTTTTTCACTATCCCTCTGCAGCCTATCCACAGGCACAACAGCTTTTGGGATCTCTGCTTTCCCAGAGACTCAGCATGTCACGGTGCTCGCTCTCGGCAGAAGCTTTTTTCTGAAAAGGCAAACTTACGGCTCCTTCTCCCACAGGGAAGGTGCCAGCCCTGAAAACTAATGCAGTTTTTCACTATCCCTCTGCAGCCTATCCACAGGCACAACAGCTTTGGGGATCTCTGCTTTCCCAGAGACTCAGCATGTCACGGTGCTCGCTCTCGGCAGAAGCTTTTTTCTGAAAAGGCAAACTTACGGCTCCTTCTCCCTCAGGGAAGGTGCCAGCCCTGAAAACTAATGCAGTTTTTCACTATCCCTCTGCAGCCTATCCACAGGCACAACAGCTTTGGGGATCTCTGCTTTCCCAGAGACTCAGCATGTCACGGTGCTCGCTCTCGGCAGAAGCTTTTTTCTGAAAAGGCAAACTTACGGCTCCTTCTCCCACAGGGAAGGTGCCAGCCCTGAAAACTAATGCAGTTTTTCACTATCCCTCTGCAGCCTATCCACAGGCACAACAGCTTTGGGGATCTCTGCTTTCCCAGAGACTCAGCATGTCACGGTGCTCGCTCTCGGCAGAAGCTTTTTTCTGAAAAGGCAAACTTACGGCTCCTTCTCCCACAGGGAAGGTGCCAGCCCTGAAAACTAATGCAGTTTTTCACTATCCCTCTGCAGCCTATCCACAGGCACAACAGCTTTTGGGATCTCTGCTTTCCCAGAGACTCAGCATGTCACGGTGCTCACTCTCGCCAGAGCCTTTTTCTGAAAAGGCAAACTTACGGCTCCTTCTCCCACAAGGAAGGTGCCAGCCCTGAAAGATCTTGCTGGTATTCACTATCCCTCTGCAGCCTATCCACAGGCACAACAGCTTTGGGGATCTCTGCTTTCCCAGAGACTCAGCATGTCACGGTGCTCGCTCTCGGCAGAAGCTTTTTTCTGAAAAGGCAAACTTACGGCTCCTTCTCCCACAGGGAAGGTGCCAGCCCTGAAAACTAATGCAGTTTTTCACTATCCCTCTGCAGCCTATCCACAGGCACAACAGCTTTGGGGATCTCTGCTTTCCCAGAGACTCAGCATGTCACGGTGCTCGCTCTCGGCAGAAGCTTTTTTCTGAAAAGGCAAACTTACGGCTCCTTCTCCCTCAGGGAAGGTGCCAGCCCTGAAAACTAATGCAGTTTTTCACTATCCCTCTGCAGCCTATCCACAGGCACAACAGCTTTGGGGATCTCTGCTTTCCCAGAGACTCAGCATGTCACGGTGCTCGCTCTCGGCAGAAGCTTTTTTCTGAGAAGGCAAACTTACGGCTCCTTCTCCCACAGGGAAGGTGCCAGCCCTGAAAACTAATGCAGTTTTTCACTATCCCTCTGCAGCCTATCCACAGGCACAACAGCTTTGGGGATCTCTGCTTTCCCAGAGACTCAGCATGTCACGGTGCTCGCTCTCGGCAGAAGCTTTTTTCTGAAAAGGCAAACTTACGGCTCCTTCTCCCTCAGGGAAGGTGCCAGCCCTGAAAACTAATGCAGTTTTTCACTATCCCTCTGCAGCCTATCCACAGGCACAACAGCTTTTGGGATCTCTGCTTTCCCAGAGACTCAGCATGTCACGGTGCTCGCTCTCGGCAGAAGCTTTTTTCTGAGAAGGCAAACTTACTGCTCCTTCTCCCACAGGGAAGGTGCCAGCCCTGAAAACTAATGCAGTTTTTCACTATCCCTCTGCAGCCTATCCACAGGCACAACAGCTTTTGGGATCTCTGCTTTCCCAGAGACTCAGCATGTCACGGTGCTCACTCTCGCCAGAGCCTTTTTCTGAAAAGGCAAACTTACGGCTCCTTCTCCCACAAGGAAGGTGCCAGCCCTGAAAGATCTTGCTGGTATTCACTATCCCTCTGCAGCCTATCCACAGGCACAACAGCTTTTGGGATCTCTGCTTTCCCAGAGACTCAGCATGTCACGGTGCTCGCTCTCGGCAGAAGCTTTTTTCTGAGAAGGCAAACTTACGGCTCCTTCTCCCACAGGGAAGGTGCCAGCCCTGAAAACTAATGCAGTTTTTCACTATCCCTCTGCAGCCTATCCACAGGCACAACAGCTTTTGGGATCTCTGCTTTCCCAGAGACTCAGCATGTCACGGTGCTCGCTCTCGGCAGAAGCTTTTTTCTGAAAAGGCAAACTTACGGCTCCTTCTCCCTCAGGGAAGGTGCCAGCCCTGAAAACTAATGCAGTTTTTCACTATCCCTCTGCAGCCTATCCACAGGCACAACAGCTTTGGGGATCTCTGCTTTCCCAGAGACTCAGCATGTCACGGTGCTCGCTCTCGGCAGAAGCTTTTTTCTGAAAAGGCAAACTTACGGCTCCTTCTCCCTCAGGGAAGGTGCCAGCCCTGAAAACTAATGCAGTTTTTCACTATCCCTCTGCAGCCTATCCACAGGCACAACAGCTTTGGGGATCTCTGCTTTCCCAGAGACTCAGCATGTCACGGTGCTCGCTCTCGGCAGAAGCTTTTTTCTGAAAAGGCAAACTTACGGCTCCTTCTCCCACAGGGAAGGTGCCAGCCCTGAAAACTAATGCAGTTTTTCACTATCCCTCTGCAGCCTATCCACAGGCACAACAGCTTTGGGGATCTCTGCTTTCCCAGAGACTCAGCATGTCACGGTGCTCGCTCTCGGCAGAAGCTTTTTTCTGAAAAGGCAAACTTACGGCTCCTTCTCCCACAGGGAAGGTGCCAGCCCTGAAAACTAATGCAGTTTTTCACTATCCCTCTGCAGCCTATCCACAGGCACAACAGCTTTTGGGATCTCTGCTTTCCCAGAGACTCAGCATGTCACGGTGCTCGCTCTCGGCAGAAGCTTTTTTCTGAGAAGGCAAACTTACGGCTCCTTCTCCCACAGGGAAGGTGCCAGCCCTGAAAACTAATGCAGTTTTTCACTATCCCTCTGCAGCCTATCCACAGGCACAACAGCTTTGGGGATCTCTGCTTTCCCAGAGACTCAGCATGTCACGGTGCTCACTCTCGCCAGAGCCTTTTTCTGAAAAGGCAAACTTACGGCTCCTTCTCCCACAAGGAAGGTGCCAGCCCTGAAAGATCTTGCTGGTATTCACTATCCCTCTGCAGCCTATCCACAGGCACAACAGCTTTTGGGATCTCTGCTTTCCCAGAGACTCAGCATGTCACGGTGCTCGCTCTCGGCAGAAGCTTTTTTCTGAGAAGGCAAACTTACGGCTCCTTCTCCCACAGGGAAGGTGCCAGCCCTGAAAACTAATGCAGTTTTTCACTATCCCTCTGCAGCCTATCCACAGGCACAACAGCTTTTGGGATCTCTGCTTTCCCAGAGACTCAGCATGTCACGGTGCTCGCTCTCGGCAGAAGCTTTTTTCTGAAAAGGCAAACTTACGGCTCCTTCTCCCACAGGGAAGGTGCCAGCCCTGAAAACTAATGCAGTTTTTCACTATCCCTCTGCAGCCTATCCACAGGCACAACAGCTTTGGGGATCTCTGCTTTCCCAGAGACTCAGCATGTCACGGTGCTCGCTCTCGGCAGAAGCTTTTTTCTGAAAAGGCAAACTTACGGCTCCTTCTCCCTCAGGGAAGGTGCCAGCCCTGAAAACTAATGCAGTTTTTCACTATCCCTCTGCAGCCTATCCACAGGCACAACAGCTTTGGGGATCTCTGCTTTCCCAGAGACTCAGCATGTCACGGTGCTCGCTCTCGGCAGAAGCTTTTTTCTGAAAAGGCAAACTTACGGCTCCTTCTCCCACAGGGAAGGTGCCAGCCCTGAAAACTAATGCAGTTTTTCACTATCCCTCTGCAGCCTATCCACAGGCACAACAGCTTTGGGGATCTCTGCTTTCCCAGAGACTCAGCATGTCACGGTGCTCGCTCTCGGCAGAAGCTTTTTTCTGAAAAGGCAAACTTACGGCTCCTTCTCCCACAGGGAAGGTGCCAGCCCTGAAAACTAATGCAGTTTTTCACTATCCCTCTGCAGCCTATCCACAGGCACAACAGCTTTTGGGATCTCTGCTTTCCCAGAGACTCAGCATGTCACGGTGCTCACTCTCGCCAGAGCCTTTTTCTGAAAAGGCAAACTTACGGCTCCTTCTCCCACAAGGAAGGTGCCAGCCCTGAAAGATCTTGCTGGTATTCACTATCCCTCTGCAGCCTATCCACAGGCACAACAGCTTTTGGGATCTCTGCTTTCCCAGAGACTCAGCATGTCACGGTGCTCGCTCTCGGCAGAAGCTTTTTTCTGAGAAGGCAAACTTACGGCTCCTTCTCCCACAGGGAAGGTGCCAGCCCTGAAAACTAATGCAGTTTTTCACTATCCCTCTGCAGCCTATCCACAGGCACAACAGCTTTGGGGATCTCTGCTTTCCCAGAGACTCAGCATGTCACGGTGCTCGCTCTCGGCAGAAGCTTTTTTCTGAAAAGGCAAACTTACGGCTCCTTCTCCCACAGGGAAGGTGCCAGCCCTGAAAACTAATGCAGTTTTTCACTATCCCTCTGCAGCCTATCCACAGGCACAACAGCTTTTGGGATCTCTGCTTTCCCAGAGACTCAGCATGTCACGGTGCTCGCTCTCGGCAGAAGCTTTTTTCTGAGAAGGCAAACTTACGGCTCCTTCTCCCACAGGGAAGGTGCCAGCCCTGAAAACTAATGCAGTTTTTCACTATCCCTCTGCAGCCTATCCACAGGCACAACAGCTTTGGGGATCTCTGCTTTCCCAGAGACTCAGCATGTCACGGTGCTCGCTCTCGGCAGAAGCTTTTTTCTGAGAAGGCAAACTTACGGCTCCTTCTCCCACAGGGAAGGTGCCAGCCCTGAAAACTAATGCAGTTTTTCACTATCCCTCTGCAGCCTATCCACAGGCACAACAGCTTTGGGGATCTCTGCTTTCCCAGAGACTCAGCATGTCACGGTGCTCGCTCTCGGCAGAAGCTTTTTTCTGAAAAGGCAAACTTACGGCTCCTTCTCCCTCAGGGAAGGTGCCAGCCCTGAAAAGTAATGCAGTTTTTCACTATCCCTCTGCAGCCTATCCACAGGCACAACAGCTTTGGGGATCTCTGCTTTCCCAGAGACTCAGCATGTCACGGTGCTCGCTCTCGGCAGAAGCTTTTTTCTGAAAAGGCAAACTTACGGCTCCTTCTCCCACAGGGAAGGTGCCAGCCCTGAAAACTAATGCAGTTTTTCACTATCCCTCTGCAGCCTATCCACAGGCACAACAGCTTTGGGGATCTCTGCTTTCCCAGAGACTCAGCATGTCACGGTGCTCGCTCTCGGCAGAAGCTTTTTTCTGAAAAGGCAAACTTACGGCTCCTTCTCCCACAGGGAAGGTGCCAGCCCTGAAAACTAATGCAGTTTTTCACTATCCCTCTGCAGCCTATCCACAGGCACAACAGCTTTTGGGATCTCTGCTTTCCCAGAGACTCAGCATGTCACGGTGCTCGCTCTCGGCAGAAGCTTTTTTCTGAAAAGGCAAACTTACGGCTCCTTCTCCCACAGGGAAGGTGCCAGCCCTGAAAACTAATGCAGTTTTTCACTATCCCTCTGCAGCCTATCCACAGGCACAACAGCTTTTGGGATCTCTGCTTTCCCAGAGACTCAGCATGTCACGGTGCTCGCTCTCGGCAGAAGCTTTTTTCTGAGAAGGCAAACTTACGGCTCCTTCTCCCACAGGGAAGGTGCCAGCCCTGAAAACTAATGCAGTTTTTCACTATCCCTCTGCAGCCTATCCACAGGCACAACAGCTTTGGGGATCTCTGCTTTCCCAGAGACTCAGCATGTCACGGTGCTCGCTCTCGGCAGAAGCTTTTTTCTGAAAAGGCAAACTTACGGCTCCTTCTCCCACAGGGAAGGTGCCAGCCCTGAAAACTAATGCAGTTTTTCACTATCCCTCTGCAGCCTATCCACAGGCACAACAGCTTTGGGGATCTCTGCTTTCCCAGAGACTCAGCATGTCACGGTGCTCGCTCTCGGCAGAAGCTTTTTTCTGAGAAGGCAAACTTACGGCTCCTTCTCCCACAGGGAAGGTGCCAGCCCTGAAAACTAATGCAGTTTTTCACTATCCCTCTGCAGCCTATCCACAGGCACAACAGCTTTGGGGATCTCTGCTTTCCCAGAGACTCAGCATGTCACGGTGCTCGCTCTCGGCAGAAGCTTTTTTCTGAAAAGGCAAACTTACGGCTCCTTCTCCCTCAGGGAAGGTGCCAGCCCTGAAAACTAATGCAGTTTTTCACTATCCCTCTGCAGCCTATCCACAGGCACAACAGCTTTGGGGATCTCTGCTTTCCCAGAGACTCAGCATGTCACGGTGCTCGCTCTCGGCAGAAGCTTTTTTCTGAAAAGGCAAACTTACGGCTCCTTCTCCCACAGGGAAGGTGCCAGCCCTGAAAACTAATGCAGTTTTTCACTATCCCTCTGCAGCCTATCCACAGGCACAACAGCTTTGGGGATCTCTGCTTTCCCAGAGACTCAGCATGTCACGGTGCTCGCTCTCGGCAGAAGCTTTTTTCTGAAAAGGCAAACTTACGGCTCCTTCTCCCACAGGGAAGGTGCCAGCCCTGAAAACTAATGCAGTTTTTCACTATCCCTCTGCAGCCTATCCACAGGCACAACAGCTTTTGGGATCTCTGCTTTCCCAGAGACTCAGCATGTCACGGTGCTCACTCTCGCCAGAGCCTTTTTCTGAAAAGGCAAACTTACGGCTCCTTCTCCCACAAGGAAGGTGCCAGCCCTGAAAGATCTTGCTGGTATTCACTATCCCTCTGCAGCCTATCCACAGGCACAACAGCTTTGGGGATCTCTGCTTTCCCAGAGACTCAGCATGTCACGGTGCTCGCTCTCGGCAGAAGCTTTTTTCTGAAAAGGCAAACTTACGGCTCCTTCTCCCACAGGGAAGGTGCCAGCCCTGAAAACTAATGCAGTTTTTCACTATCCCTCTGCAGCCTATCCACAGGCACAACAGCTTTGGGGATCTCTGCTTTCCCAGAGACTCAGCATGTCACGGTGCTCGCTCTCGGCAGAAGCTTTTTTCTGAGAAGGCAAACTTACGGCTCCTTCTCCCACAGGGAAGGTGCCAGCCCTGAAAACTAATGCAGTTTTTCACTATCCCTCTGCAGCCTATCCACAGGCACAACAGCTTTGGGGATCTCTGCTTTCCCAGAGACTCAGCATGTCACGGTGCTCGCTCTCGGCAGAAGCTTTTTTCTGAGAAGGCAAACTTACGGCTCCTTCTCCCACAGGGAAGGTGCCAGCCCTGAAAACTAATGCAGTTTTTCACTATCCCTCTGCAGCCTATCCACAGGCACAACAGCTTTTGGGATCTCTGCTTTCCCAGAGACTCAGCATGTCACGGTGCTCACTCTCGCCAGAGCCTTTTTCTGAAAAGGCAAACTTACGGCTCCTTCTCCCACAAGGAAGGTGCCAGCCCTGAAAGATCTTGCTGGTATTCACTATCCCTCTGCAGCCTATCCACAGGCACAACAGCTTTTGGGATCTCTGCTTTCCCAGAGACTCAGCATGTCACGGTGCTCACTCTCGCCAGAGCCTTTTTCTGAAAAGGCAAACTTACGGCTCCTTCTCCCACAAGGAAGGTGCCAGCCCTGAAAGATCTTGCTGGTATTCACTATCCCTCTGCAGCCTATCCACAGGCACAACAGCTTTTGGGATCTCTGCTTTCCCAGAGACTCAGCATGTCACGGTGCTCGCTCTCGGCAGAAGCTTTTTTCTGAGAAGGCAAACTTACGGCTCCTTCTCCCACAGGGAAGGTGCCAGCCCTGAAAACTAATGCAGTTTTTCACTATCCCTCTGCAGCCTATCCACAGGCACAACAGCTTTGGGGATCTCTGCTTTCCCAGAGACTCAGCATGTCACGGTGCTCGCTCTCGGCAGAAGCTTTTTTCTGAAAAGGCAAACTTACGGCTCCTTCTCCCTCAGGGAAGGTGCCAGCCCTGAAAACTAATGCAGTTTTTCACTATCCCTCTGCAGCCTATCCACAGGCACAACAGCTTTGGGGATCTCTGCTTTCCCAGAGACTCAGCATGTCACGGTGCTCGCTCTCGGCAGAAGCTTTTTTCTGAGAAGGCAAACTTACGGCTCCTTCTCCCACAGGGAAGGTGCCAGCCCTGAAAACTAATGCAGTTTTTCACTATCCCTCTGCAGCCTATCCACAGGCACAACAGCTTTGGGGATCTCTGCTTTCCCAGAGACTCAGCATGTCACGGTGCTCGCTCTCGGCAGAAGCTTTTTTCTGAGAAGGCAAACTTACGGCTCCTTCTCCCACAGGGAAGGTGCCAGCCCTGAAAACTAATGCAGTTTTTCACTATCCCTCTGCAGCCTATCCACAGGCACAACAGCTTTTGGGATCTCTGCTTTCCCAGAGACTCAGCATGTCACGGTGCTCACTCTCGCCAGAGCCTTTTTCTGAAAAGGCAAACTTACGGCTCCTTCTCCCACAAGGAAGGTGCCAGCCCTGAAAGATCTTGCTGGTATTCACTATCCCTCTGCAGCCTATCCACAGGCACAACAGCTTTTGGGATCTCTGCTTTCCCAGAGACTCAGCATGTCACGGTGCTCACTCTCGCCAGAGCCTTTTTCTGAAAAGGCAAACTTACGGCTCCTTCTCCCACAAGGAAGGTGCCAGCCCTGAAAGATCTTGCTGGTATTCACTATCCCTCTGCAGCCTATCCACAGGCACAACAGCTTTTGGGATCTCTGCTTTCCCAGAGACTCAGCATGTCACGGTGCTCGCTCTCGGCAGAAGCTTTTTTCTGAGAAGGCAAACTTACGGCTCCTTCTCCCACAGGGAAGGTGCCAGCCCTGAAAACTAATGCAGTTTTTCACTATCCCTCTGCAGCCTATCCACAGGCACAACAGCTTTGGGGATCTCTGCTTTCCCAGAGACTCAGCATGTCACGGTGCTCGCTCTCGGCAGAAGCTTTTTTCTGAAAAGGCAAACTTACGGCTCCTTCTCCCACAGGGAAGGTGCCAGCCCTGAAAACTAATGCAGTTTTTCACTATCCCTCTGCAGCCTATCCACAGGCACAACAGCTTTGGGGATCTCTGCTTTCCCAGAGACTCAGCATGTCACGGTGCTCGCTCTCGGCAGAAGCTTTTTTCTGAAAAGGCAAACTTACGGCTCCTTCTCCCACAGGGAAGGTGCCAGCCCTGAAAACTAATGCAGTTTTTCACTATCCCTCTGCAGCCTATCCACAGGCACAACAGCTTTGGGGATCTCTGCTTTCCCAGAGACTCAGCATGTCACGGTGCTCGCTCTCGGCAGAAGCTTTTTTCTGAGAAGGCAAACTTACGGCTCCTTCTCCCACAGGGAAGGTGCCAGCCCTGAAAACTAATGCAGTTTTTCACTATCCCTCTGCAGCCTATCCACAGGCACAACAGCTTTGGGGATCTCTGCTTTCCCAGAGACTCAGCATGTCACGGTGCTCGCTCTCGGCAGAAGCTTTTTTCTGAGAAGGCAAACTTACGGCTCCTTCTCCCACAGGGAAGGTGCCAGCCCTGAAAACTAATGCAGTTTTTCACTATCCCTCTGCAGCCTATCCACAGGCACAACAGCTTTTGGGATCTCTGCTTTCCCAGAGACTCAGCATGTCACGGTGCTCACTCTCGCCAGAGCCTTTTTCTGAAAAGGCAAACTTACGGCTCCTTCTCCCACAAGGAAGGTGCCAGCCCTGAAAGATCTTGCTGGTATTCACTATCCCTCTGCAGCCTATCCACAGGCACAACAGCTTTTGGGATCTCTGCTTTCCCAGAGACTCAGCATGTCACGGTGCTCACTCTCGCCAGAGCCTTTTTCTGAAAAGGCAAACTTACGGCTCCTTCTCCCACAAGGAAGGTGCCAGCCCTGAAAGATCTTGCTGGTATTCACTATCCCTCTGCAGCCTATCCACAGGCACAACAGCTTTTGGGATCTCTGCTTTCCCAGAGACTCAGCATGTCACGGTGCTCGCTCTCGGCAGAAGCTTTTTTCTGAGAAGGCAAACTTACGGCTCCTTCTCCCACAGGGAAGGTGCCAGCCCTGAAAACTAATGCAGTTTTTCACTATCCCTCTGCAGCCTATCCACAGGCACAACAGCTTTTGGGATCTCTGCTTTCCCAGAGACTCAGCATGTCACGGTGCTCGCTCTCGGCAGAAGCTTTTTTCTGAAAAGGCAAACTTACGGCTCCTTCTCCCACAGGGAAGGTGCCAGCCCTGAAAACTAATGCAGTTTTTCACTATCCCTCTGCAGCCTATCCACAGGCACAACAGCTTTGGGGATCTCTGCTTTCCCAGAGACTCAGCATGTCACGGTGCTCGCTCTCGGCAGAAGCTTTTTTCTGAAAAGGCAAACTTACGGCTCCTTCTCCCTCAGGGAAGGTGCCAGCCCTGAAAACTAATGCAGTTTTTCACTATCCCTCTGCAGCCTATCCACAGGCACAACAGCTTTGGGGATCTCTGCTTTCCCAGAGACTCAGCATGTCACGGTGCTCGCTCTCGGCAGAAGCTTTTTTCTGAGAAGGCAAACTTACGGCTCCTTCTCCCACAGGGAAGGTGCCAGCCCTGAAAACTAATGCAGTTTTTCACTATCCCTCTGCAGCCTATCCACAGGCACAACAGCTTTGGGGATCTCTGCTTTCCCAGAGACTCAGCATGTCACGGTGCTCGCTCTCGGCAGAAGCTTTTTTCTGAAAAGGCAAACTTACGGCTCCTTCTCCCACAGGGAAGGTGCCAGCCCTGAAAACTAATGCAGTTTTTCACTATCCCTCTGCAGCCTATCCACAGGCACAACAGCTTTTGGGATCTCTGCTTTCCCAGAGACTCAGCATGTCACGGTGCTCACTCTCGCCAGAGCCTTTTTCTGAAAAGGCAAACTTACGGCTCCTTCTCCCACAAGGAAGGTGCCAGCCCTGAAAGATCTTGCTGGTATTCACTATCCCTCTGCAGCCTATCCACAGGCACAACAGCTTTGGGGATCTCTGCTTTCCCAGAGACTCAGCATGTCACGGTGCTCGCTCTCGGCAGAAGCTTTTTTCTGAAAAGGCAAACTTACGGCTCCTTCTCCCACAGGGAAGGTGCCAGCCCTGAAAACTAATGCAGTTTTTCACTATCCCTCTGCAGCCTATCCACAGGCACAACAGCTTTGGGGATCTCTGCTTTCCCAGAGACTCAGCATGTCACGGTGCTCGCTCTCGGCAGAAGCTTTTTTCTGAAAAGGCAAACTTACGGCTCCTTCTCCCACAGGGAAGGTGCCAGCCCTGAAAACTAATGCAGTTTTTCACTATCCCTCTGCAGCCTATCCACAGGCACAACAGCTTTTGGGATCTCTGCTTTCCCAGAGACTCAGCATGTCACGGTGCTCGCTCTCGGCAGAAGCTTTTTTCTGAGAAGGCAAACTTACGGCTCCTTCTCCCACAGGGAAGGTGCCAGCCCTGAAAACTAATGCAGTTTTTCACTATCCCTCTGCAGCCTATCCACAGGCACAACAGCTTTGGGGATCTCTGCTTTCCCAGAGACTCAGCATGTCACGGTGCTCGCTCTCGGCAGAAGCTTTTTTCTGAAAAGGCAAACTTACGGCTCCTTCTCCCACAGGGAAGGTGCCAGCCCTGAAAACTAATGCAGTTTTTCACTATCCCTCTGCAGCCTATCCACAGGCACAACAGCTTTGGGGATCTCTGCTTTCCCAGAGACTCAGCATGTCACGGTGCTCGCTCTCGGCAGAAGCTTTTTTCTGAAAAGGCAAACTTACGGCTCCTTCTCCCTCAGGGAAGGTGCCAGCCCTGAAAACTAATGCAGTTTTTCACTATCCCTCTGCAGCCTATCCACAGGCACAACAGCTTTTGGGATCTCTGCTTTCCCAGAGACTCAGCATGTCACGGTGCTCGCTCTCGGCAGAAGCTTTTTTCTGAAAAGGCAAACTTACTGCTCCTTCTCCCACAGGGAAGGTGCCAGCCCTGAAAACTAATGCAGTTTTTCACTATCCCTCTGCAGCCTATCCACAGGCACAACAGCTTTTGGGATCTCTGCTTTCCCAGAGACTCAGCATGTCACGGTGCTCACTCTCGCCAGAGCCTTTTTCTGAAAAGGCAAACTTACGGCTCCTTCTCCCACAAGGAAGGTGCCAGCCCTGAAAGATCTTGCTGGTATTCACTATCCCTCTGCAGCCTATCCACAGGCACAACAGCTTTTGGGATCTCTGCTTTCCCAGAGACTCAGCATGTCACGGTGCTCGCTCTCGGCAGAAGCTTTTTTCTGAGAAGGCAAACTTACGGCTCCTTCTCCCACAGGGAAGGTGCCAGCCCTGAAAACTAATGCAGTTTTTCACTATCCCTCTGCAGCCTATCCACAGGCACAACAGCTTTTGGGATCTCTGCTTTCCCAGAGACTCAGCATGTCACGGTGCTCGCTCTCGGCAGAAGCTTTTTTCTGAAAAGGCAAACTTACGGCTCCTTCTCCCACAGGGAAGGTGCCAGCCCTGAAAACTAATGCAGTTTTTCACTATCCCTCTGCAGCCTATCCACAGGCACAACAGCTTTGGGGATCTCTGCTTTCCCAGAGACTCAGCATGTCACGGTGCTCGCTCTCGGCAGAAGCTTTTTTCTGAAAAGGCAAACTTACGGCTCCTTCTCCCTCAGGGAAGGTGCCAGCCCTGAAAACTAATGCAGTTTTTCACTATCCCTCTGCAGCCTATCCACAGGCACAACAGCTTTGGGGATCTCTGCTTTCCCAGAGACTCAGCATGTCACGGTGCTCGCTCTCGGCAGAAGCTTTTTTCTGAAAAGGCAAACTTACGGCTCCTTCTCCCACAGGGAAGGTGCCAGCCCTGAAAACTAATGCAGTTTTTCACTATCCCTCTGCAGCCTATCCACAGGCACAACAGCTTTGGGGATCTCTGCTTTCCCAGAGACTCAGCATGTCACGGTGCTCGCTCTCGGCAGAAGCTTTTTTCTGAAAAGGCAAACTTACGGCTCCTTCTCCCACAGGGAAGGTGCCAGCCCTGAAAACTAATGCAGTTTTTCACTATCCCTCTGCAGCCTATCCACAGGCACAACAGCTTTTGGGATCTCTGCTTTCCCAGAGACTCAGCATGTCACGGTGCTCACTCTCGCCAGAGCCTTTTTCTGAAAAGGCAAACTTACGGCTCCTTCTCCCACAAGGAAGGTGCCAGCCCTGAAAGATCTTGCTGGTATTCACTATCCCTCTGCAGCCTATCCACAGGCACAACAGCTTTGGGGATCTCTGCTTTCCCAGAGACTCAGCATGTCACGGTGCTCGCTCTCGGCAGAAGCTTTTTTCTGAAAAGGCAAACTTACGGCTCCTTCTCCCACAGGGAAGGTGCCAGCCCTGAAAACTAATGCAGTTTTTCACTATCCCTCTGCAGCCTATCCACAGGCACAACAGCTTTGGGGATCTCTGCTTTCCCAGAGACTCAGCATGTCACGGTGCTCGCTCTCGGCAGAAGCTTTTTTCTGAAAAGGCAAACTTACGGCTCCTTCTCCCTCAGGGAAGGTGCCAGCCCTGAAAACTAATGCAGTTTTTCACTATCCCTCTGCAGCCTATCCACAGGCACAACAGCTTTGGGGATCTCTGCTTTCCCAGAGACTCAGCATGTCACGGTGCTCGCTCTCGGCAGAAGCTTTTTTCTGAGAAGGCAAACTTACGGCTCCTTCTCCCACAGGGAAGGTGCCAGCCCTGAAAACTAATGCAGTTTTTCACTATCCCTCTGCAGCCTATCCACAGGCACAACAGCTTTGGGGATCTCTGCTTTCCCAGAGACTCAGCATGTCACGGTGCTCGCTCTCGGCAGAAGCTTTTTTCTGAGAAGGCAAACTTACGGCTCCTTCTCCCACAGGGAAGGTGCCAGCCCTGAAAACTAATGCAGTTTTTCACTATCCCTCTGCAGCCTATCCACAGGCACAACAGCTTTTGGGATCTCTGCTTTCCCAGAGACTCAGCATGTCACGGTGCTCACTCTCGCCAGAGCCTTTTTCTGAAAAGGCAAACTTACGGCTCCTTCTCCCACAAGGAAGGTGCCAGCCCTGAAAGATCTTGCTGGTATTCACTATCCCTCTGCAGCCTATCCACAGGCACAACAGCTTTTGGGATCTCTGCTTTCCCAGAGACTCAGCATGTCACGGTGCTCGCTCTCGGCAGAAGCTTTTTTCTGAGAAGGCAAACTTACGGCTCCTTCTCCCACAGGGAAGGTGCCAGCCCTGAAAACTAATGCAGTTTTTCACTATCCCTCTGCAGCCTATCCACAGGCACAACAGCTTTGGGGATCTCTGCTTTCCCAGAGACTCAGCATGTCACGGTGCTCGCTCTCGGCAGAAGCTTTTTTCTGAAAAGGCAAACTTACGGCTCCTTCTCCCACAGGGAAGGTGCCAGCCCTGAAAACTAATGCAGTTTTTCACTATCCCTCTGCAGCCTATCCACAGGCACAACAGCTTTGGGGATCTCTGCTTTCCCAGAGACTCAGCATGTCACGGTGCTCGCTCTCGGCAGAAGCTTTTTTCTGAGAAGGCAAACTTACGGCTCCTTCTCCCACAGGGAAGGTGCCAGCCCTGAAAACTAATGCAGTTTTTCACTATCCCTCTGCAGCCTATCCACAGGCACAACAGCTTTGGGGATCTCTGCTTTCCCAGAGACTCAGCATGTCACGGTGCTCGCTCTCGGCAGAAGCTTTTTTCTGAAAAGGCAAACTTACGGCTCCTTCTCCCACAGGGAAGGTGCCAGCCCTGAAAACTAATGCAGTTTTTCACTATCCCTCTGCAGCCTATCCACAGGCACAACAGCTTTGGGGATCTCTGCTTTCCCAGAGACTCAGCATGTCACGGTGCTCGCTCTCGGCAGAAGCTTTTTTCTGAAAAGGCAAACTTACGGCTCCTTCTCCCTCAGGGAAGGTGCCAGCCCTGAAAACTAATGCAGTTTTTCACTATCCCTCTGCAGCCTATCCACAGGCACAACAGCTTTTGGGATCTCTGCTTTCCCAGAGACTCAGCATGTCACGGTGCTCGCTCTCGGCAGAAGCTTTTTTCTGAGAAGGCAAACTTACTGCTCCTTCTCCCACAGGGAAGGTGCCAGCCCTGAAAACTAATGCAGTTTTTCACTATCCCTCTGCAGCCTATCCACAGGCACAACAGCTTTGGGGATCTCTGCTTTCCCAGAGACTCAGCATGTCACGGTGCTCGCTCTCGGCAGAAGCTTTTTTCTGAAAAGGCAAACTTACGGCTCCTTCTCCCACAGGGAAGGTGCCAGCCCTGAAAACTAATGCAGTTTTTCACTATCCCTCTGCAGCCTATCCACAGGCACAACAGCTTTGGGGATCTCTGCTTTCCCAGAGACTCAGCATGTCACGGTGCTCGCTCTCGGCAGAAGCTTTTTTCTGAAAAGGCAAACTTACGGCTCCTTCTCCCACAGGGAAGGTGCCAGCCCTGAAAACTAATGCAGTTTTTCACTATCCCTCTGCAGCCTATCCACAGGCACAACAGCTTTGGGGATCTCTGCTTTCCCAGAGACTCAGCATGTCACGGTGCTCGCTCTCGGCAGAAGCTTTTTTCTGAAAAGGCAAACTTACGGCTCCTTCTCCCACAGGGAAGGTGCCAGCCCTGAAAACTAATGCAGTTTTTCACTATCCCTCTGCAGCCTATCCACAGGCACAACAGCTTTGGGGATCTCTGCTTTCCCAGAGACTCAGCATGTCACGGTGCTCACTCTCGCCAGAGCCTTTTTCTGAAAAGGCAAACTTACGGCTCCTTCTCCCACAAGGAAGGTGCCAGCCCTGAAAGATCTTGCTGGTATTCACTATCCCTCTGCAGCCTATCCACAGGCACAACAGCTTTGGGGATCTCTGCTTTCCCAGAGACTCAGCATGTCACGGTGCTCGCTCTCGGCAGAAGCTTTTTTCTGAAAAGGCAAACTTACGGCTCCTTCTCCCACAGGGAAGGTGCCAGCCCTGAAAACTAATGCAGTTTTTCACTATCCCTCTGCAGCCTATCCACAGGCACAACAGCACTGGGGATCTCTGCTTTCCCAGAGACTCAGCATGTCACGGTGCTCGCTCTCGGCAGAGGCTTTTTCTGAGAAGGCAAACGTCTGGCTCCTTCTCCCGAAAGAAAAGTGCCAGCCCTGAAGATTTTGTGGTCTTCAACGCCCCCTCCAGCCTATCCACAGGCACAACAGCACTGGGGATCTCTGCTTCCCCAGAGACTCAGCATGTCACGGTGCTCGCTCTCGGCAGAAGCTTTTTTCTGAAAAGGCAAACTTACGGCTCCTTCTCCCACAGGGAAGGTGCCAGCCCTGAAAACTAATGCAGTTTTTCACTATCCCTCTGCAGCCTATCCACAGGCACAACAGCTTTGGGGATCTCTGCTTTCCCAGAGACTCAGCATGTCACGGTGCTCGCTCTCGGCAGAAGCTTTTTTCTGAAAAGGCAAACTTACGGCTCCTTCTCCCTCAGGGAAGGTGCCAGCCCTGAAAACTAATGCAGTTTTTCACTATCCCTCTGCAGCCTATCCACAGGCACAACAGCTTTGGGGATCTCTGCTTTCCCAGAGACTCAGCATGTCACGGTGCTCGCTCTCGGCAGAAGCTTTTTTCTGAAAAGGCAAACTTACGGCTCCTTCTCCCACAGGGAAGGTGCCAGCCCTGAAAACTAATGCAGTTTTTCACTATCCCTCTGCAGCCTATCCACAGGCACAACAGCTTTGGGGATCTCTGCTTTCCCAGAGACTCAGCATGTCACGGTGCTCGCTCTCGGCAGAAGCTTTTTTCTGAAAAGGCAAACTTACGGCTCCTTCTCCCACAGGGAAGGTGCCAGCCCTGAAAACTAATGCAGTTTTTCACTATCCCTCTGCAGCCTATCCACAGGCACAACAGCTTTGGGGATCTCTGCTTTCCCAGAGACTCAGCATGTCACGGTGCTCACTCTCGCCAGAGCCTTTTTCTGAAAAGGCAAACTTACGGCTCCTTCTCCCACAAGGAAGGTGCCAGCCCTGAAAGATCTTGCTGGTATTCACTATCCCTCTGCAGCCTATCCACAGGCACAACAGCTTTTGGGATCTCTGCTTTCCCAGAGACTCAGCATGTCACGGTGCTCGCTCTCGGCAGAAGCTTTTTTCTGAGAAGGCAAACTTACGGCTCCTTCTCCCACAGGGAAGGTGCCAGCCCTGAAAACTAATGCAGTTTTTCACTATCCCTCTGCAGCCTATCCACAGGCACAACAGCTTTGGGGATCTCTGCTTTCCCAGAGACTCAGCATGTCACGGTGCTCGCTCTCGGCAGAAGCTTTTTTCTGAAAAGGCAAACTTACGGCTCCTTCTCCCACAGGGAAGGTGCCAGCCCTGAAAACTAATGCAGTTTTTCACTATCCCTCTGCAGCCTATCCACAGGCACAACAGCTTTTGGGATCTCTGCTTTCCCAGAGACTCAGCATGTCACGGTGCTCGCTCTCGGCAGAAGCTTTTTTCTGAGAAGGCAAACTTACGGCTCCTTCTCCCACAGGGAAGGTGCCAGCCCTGAAAACTAATGCAGTTTTTCACTATCCCTCTGCAGCCTATCCACAGGCACAACAGCTTTGGGGATCTCTGCTTTCCCAGAGACTCAGCATGTCACGGTGCTCGCTCTCGGCAGAAGCTTTTTTCTGAAAAGGCAAACTTACGGCTCCTTCTCCCTCAGGGAAGGTGCCAGCCCTGAAAACTAATGCAGTTTTTCACTATCCCTCTGCAGCCTATCCACAGGCACAACAGCTTTGGGGATCTCTGCTTTCCCAGAGACTCAGCATGTCACGGTGCTCGCTCTCGGCAGAAGCTTTTTTCTGAAAAGGCAAACTTACGGCTCCTTCTCCCTCAGGGAAGGTGCCAGCCCTGAAAACTAATGCAGTTTTTCACTATCCCTCTGCAGCCTATCCACAGGCACAACAGCTTTGGGATCTCTGCTTTCCCAGAGACTCAGCATGTCACGGTGCTCGCTCTCGGCAGAAGCTTTTTTCTGAAAAGGCAAACTTACGGCTCCTTCTCCCACAAGGAAGGTGCCAGCCCTGAAAGATCTTGCTGGTATTCACTATCCCTCTGCAGCCTATCCACAGGCACAACAGCTTTGGGGATCTCTGCTTTCCCAGAGACTCAGCATGTCACGGTGCTCACTCTCGCCAGAGCCTTTTTCTGAAAAGGCAAACTTACGGCTCCTTCTCCCACAAGGAAGGTGCCAGCCCTGAAAGATCTTGCTGGTATTCACTATCCCTCTGCAGCCTATCCACAGGCACAACAGCTTTTGGGATCTCTGCTTTCCCAGAGACTCAGCATGTCACGGTGCTCACTCTCGCCAGAGCCTTTTTCTGAAAAGGCAAACTTACGGCTCCTTCTCCCACAAGGAAGGTGCCAGCCCTGAAAGATCTTGCTGGTATTCACTATCCCTCTGCAGCCTATCCACAGGCACAACAGCTTTTGGGATCTCTGCTTTCCCAGAGACTCAGCATGTCACGGTGCTCGCTCTCGGCAGAAGCTTTTTTCTGAGAAGGCAAACTTACGGCTCCTTCTCCCACAGGGAAGGTGCCAGCCCTGAAAACTAATGCAGTTTTTCACTATCCCTCTGCAGCCTATCCACAGGCACAACAGCTTTGGGGATCTCTGCTTTCCCAGAGACTCAGCATGTCACGGTGCTCGCTCTCGGCAGAAGCTTTTTTCTGAAAAGGCAAACTTACGGCTCCTTCTCCCACAGGGAAGGTGCCAGCCCTGAAACTAATGCAGTTTTTCACTATCCCTCTGCAGCCTATCCACAGGCACAACAGCTTTGGGGATCTCTGCTTTCCCAGAGACTCAGCATGTCACGGTGCTCGCTCTCGGCAGAAGCTTTTTTCTGAAAAGGCAAACTTACGGCTCCTTCTCCCACAGGGAAGGTGCCAGCCCTGAAAACTAATGCAGTTTTTCACTATCCCTCTGCAGCCTATCCACAGGCACAACAGCTTTGGGGATCTCTGCTTTCCCAGAGACTCAGCATGTCACGGTGCTCGCTCTCGGCAGAAGCTTTTTTCTGAGAAGGCAAACTTACGGCTCCTTCTCCCACAGGGAAGGTGCCAGCCCTGAAAACTAATGCAGTTTTTCACTATCCCTCTGCAGCCTATCCACAGGCACAACAGCTTTGGGGATCTCTGCTTTCCCAGAGACTCAGCATGTCACGGTGCTCGCTCTCGGCAGAAGCTTTTTTCTGAGAAGGCAAACTTACGGCTCCTTCTCCCACAGGGAAGGTGCCAGCCCTGAAAACTAATGCAGTTTTTCACTATCCCTCTGCAGCCTATCCACAGGCACAACAGCTTTTGGGATCTCTGCTTTCCCAGAGACTCAGCATGTCACGGTGCTCACTCTCGCCAGAGCTTTTTCTGAAAAGGCAAACTTACGGCTCCTTCTCCCACAAGGAAGGTGCCAGCCCTGAAAGATCTTGCTGGTATTCACTATCCCTCTGCAGCCTATCCACAGGCACAACAGCTTTTGGGATCTCTGCTTTCCCAGAGACTCAGCATGTCACGGTGCTCACTCTCGCCAGAGCCTTTTTCTGAAAAGGCAAACTTACGGCTCCTTCTCCCACAAGGAAGGTGCCAGCCCTGAAAGATCTTGCTGGTATTCACTATCCCTCTGCAGCCTATCCACAGGGCACAACAGCTTTTGGGATCTCTGCTTTCCCAGAGACTCAGCATGTCACGGTGCTCGCTCTCGGCAGAAGCTTTTTTCTGAGAAGGCAAACTTACGGCTCCTTCTCCCACAGGGAAGGTGCCAGCCCTGAAAACTAATGCAGTTTTTCACTATCCCTCTGCAGCCTATCCACAGGCACAACAGCTTTGGGGATCTCTGCTTTCCCAGAGACTCAGCATGTCACGGTGCTCGCTCTCGGCAGAAGCTTTTTTCTGAAAAGGCAAACTTACGGCTCCTTCTCCTCAGGGAAGGTGCCAGCCCTGAAAACTAATGCAGTTTTTCACTATCCCTCTGCAGCCTATCCACAGGCACAACAGCTTTGGGGATCTCTGCTTTCCCAGAGACTCAGCATGTCACGGTGCTCGCTCTCGGCAGAAGCTTTTTTCTGAGAAGGCAAACTTACGGCTCCTTCTCCCACAGGGAAGGTGCCAGCCCTGAAAACTCATGCAGTTTTTCACTATCCCTCTGCAGCCTATCCACAGGCACAACAGCTTTGGGATCTCTGCTTTCCCAGAGACTCAGCATGTCACGGTGCTCGCTCTCGGCAGAAGCTTTTTTCTGAGAAGGCAAACTTACGGCTCCTTCTCCCACAGGGAAGGTGCCAGCCCTGAAAACTAATGCAGTTTTTCACTATCCCTCTGCAGCCTATCCACAGGCACAACAGCTTTTGGGATCTCTGCTTTCCAGAGACTCAGCATGTCACGGTGCTCACTCTCGCCAGAGCCTTTTTCTGAAAAGGCAAACTTACGGCTCCTTCTCCCACAAGGAAGGTGCCAGCCCTGAAAGATCTTGCTGGTATTCACTATCCCTCTGCAGCCTATCCACAGGCACAACAGCTTTTGGGATCTCTGCTTTCCCAGAGACTCAGCATGTCACGGTGCTCACTCTCGCCAGAGCTTTTTCTGAAAAGGCAAACTTACGGCTCCTTCTCCCACAAGGAAGGTGCCAGCCCTGAAAGATCTTGCTGGTATTCACTATCCCTCTGCAGCCTATCCACAGGCACAACAGCTTTTGGGATCTCTGCTTTCCCAGAGACTCAGCATGTCACGGTGCTCGCTCTCGGCAGAAGCTTTTTTCTGAGAAGGCAAACTTACGGCTCCTTCTCCCACAGGGAAGGTGCCAGCCCTGAAAACTAATGCAGTTTTTCACTATCCCTCTGCAGCCTATCCACAGGCACAACAGCTTTGGGGATCTCTGCTTTCCCAGAGACTCAGCATGTCACGGTGCTCGCTCTCGGCAGAAGCTTTTTTCTGAAAAGGCAAACTTACGGCTCCTTCTCCCACAGGGAAGGTGCCAGCCCTGAAAACTAATGCAGTTTTTCACTATCCCTCTGCAGCCTATCCACAGGCACAACAGCTTTGGGGATCTCTGCTTTCCCAGAGACTCAGCATGTCACGGTGCTCGCTCTCGGCAGAAGCTTTTTTCTGAAAAGGCAAACTTACGGCTCCTTCTCCCACAGGGAAGGTGCCAGCCCTGAAAACTAATGCAGTTTTTCACTATCCCTCTGCAGCCTATCCACAGGCACAACAGCTTTGGGGATCTCTGCTTTCCCAGAGACTCAGCATGTCACGGTGCTCGCTCTCGGCAGAAGCTTTTTTCTGAGAAGGCAAACTTACGGCTCCTTCTCCCACAGGGAAGGTGCCAGCCCTGAAAACTAATGCAGTTTTTCACTATCCCTCTGCAGCCTATCCACAGGCACAACAGCTTTGGGATCTCTGCTTTCCCAGAGACTCAGCATGTCACGGTGCTCGCTCTCGGCAGAAGCTTTTTTCTGAGAAGGCAAACTTACGGCTCCTTCTCCCACAGGGAAGGTGCCAGCCCTGAAAACTAATGCAGTTTTTCACTATCCCTCTGCAGCCTATCCACAGGCACAACAGCTTTTGGGATCTCTGCTTTCCCAGAGACTCAGCATGTCACGGTGCTCACTCTCGCCAGAGCCTTTTTCTGAAAAGGCAAACTTACGGCTCCTTCTCCCACAAGGAAGGTGCCAGCCCTGAAAGATCTTGCTGGTATTCACTATCCCTCTGCAGCCTATCCACAGGCACAACAGCTTTTGGGATCTCTGCTTTCCCAGAGACTCAGCATGTCACGGTGCTCGCTCTCGGCAGAAGCTTTTTTCTGAGAAGGCAAACTTACGGCTCCTTCTCCCACAGGGAAGGTGCCAGCCCTGAAACTAATGCAGTTTTTCACTATCCCTCTGCAGCCTATCCACAGGCACAACAGCTTTGGGGATCTCTGCTTTCCCAGAGACTCAGCATGTCACGGTGCTCGCTCTCGGCAGAAGCTTTTTTCTGAAAAGGCAAACTTACGGCTCCTTCTCCCTCAGGGAAGGTGCCAGCCCTGAAAACTAATGCAGTTTTTCACTATCCCTCTGCAGCCTATCCACAGGCACAACAGCTTTGGGGATCTCTGCTTTCCCAGAGACTCAGCATGTCACGGTGCTCGCTCTCGGCAGAAGCTTTTTTCTGAGAAGGCAAACTTACGGCTCCTTCTCCCACAGGGAAGGTGCCAGCCCTGAAAACTAATGCAGTTTTTTCACTATCCCTCTGCAGCCTATCCACAGGCACAACAGCTTTGGGGATCTCTGCTTTCCCAGAGACTCAGCATGTCACGGTGCTCGCTCTCGGCAGAAGCTTTTTTCTGAGAAGGCAAACTTACGGCTCCTTCTCCCACAGGGAAGGTGCCAGCCCTGAAAACTAATGCAGTTTTTCACTATCCCTCTGCAGCCTATCCACAGGCACAACAGCTTTTGGGATCTCTGCTTTCCCAGAGACTCAGCATGTCACGGTGCTCACTCTCGCCAGAGCCTTTTTCTGAAAAGGCAAACTTACGGCTCCTTCTCCCACAAGGAAGGTGCCAGCCCTGAAAGATCTTGCTGGTATTCACTATCCCTCTGCAGCCTATCCACAGGCACAACAGCTTTTGGGATCTCTGCTTTCCCAGAGACTCAGCATGTCACGGTGCTCACTCTCGCCAGAGCCTTTTTCTGAAAAGGCAAACTTACGGCTCCTTCTCCCACAAGGAAGGTGCCAGCCCTGAAAGATCTTGCTGGTATTCACTATCCCTCTGCAGCCTATCCACAGGCACAACAGCTTTTGGGATCTCTGCTTTCCCAGAGACTCAGCATGTCACGGTGCTCGCTCTCGGCAGAAGCTTTTTTCTGAGAAGGCAAACTTACGGCTCCTTCTCCCACAG
>NW_026061154.1:0-21293 GCF_929443795.1 Astur gentilis
CGGCTCCTTCTCCCACAGGGAAGGTGCCAGCCCTGAAAACTAATGCAGTTTTTCACTATCCCTCTGCAGCCTATCCACAGGCACAACAGCTTTGGGGATCTCTGCTTTCCCAGAGACTCAGCATGTCACGGTGCTCGCTCTCGGCAGAAGCTTTTTTCTGAAAAGGCAAACTTACGGCTCCTTCTCCCACAGGGAAGGTGCCAGCCCTGAAAACTAATGCAGTTTTTCACTATCCCTCTGCAGCCTATCCACAGGCACAACAGCTTTGGGGATCTCTGCTTTCCCAGAGACTCAGCATGTCACGGTGCTCGCTCTCGGCAGAAGCTTTTTTCTGAAAAGGCAAACTTACGGCTCCTTCTCCCACAGGGAAGGTGCCAGCCCTGAAAACTAATGCAGTTTTTCACTATCCCTCTGCAGCCTATCCACAGGCACAACAGCTTTGGGGATCTCTGCTTTCCCAGAGACTCAGCATGTCACGGTGCTCGCTCTCGGCAGAAGCTTTTTTCTGAAAAGGCAAACTTACGGCTCCTTCTCCCACAGGGAAGGTGCCAGCCCTGAAAACTAATGCAGTTATTCACTATCCCTCTGCAGCCTATCCACAGGCACAACAGCTTTTGGGGATCTCTGCTTTCCCAGAGACTCAGCATGTCACGGTGCTCGCTCTCGGCAGAAGCTTTTTTCTGAAAAGGCAAACTTACGGCTCCTTCTCCCACAGGGAAGGTGCCAGCCCTGAAAACTAATGCAGTTTTTCACTATCCCTCTGCAGCCTATCCACAGGCACAACAGCTTTGGGGATCTCTGCTTTCCCAGAGACTCAGCATGTCACGGTGCTCGCTCTCGGCAGAAGCTTTTTTCTGAAAAGGCAAACTTACGGCTCCTTCTCCCACAGGGAAGGTGCCAGCCCTGAAAACTAATGCAGTTTTTCACTATCCCTCTGCAGCCTATCCACAGGCACAACAGCTTTGGGGATCTCTGCTTTCCCAGAGACTCAGCATGTCACGGTGCTCGCTCTCGGCAGAAGCTTTTTTCTGAAAAGGCAAACTTACGGCTCCTTCTCCCACAGGGAAGGTGCCAGCCCTGAAAACTAATGCAGTTTTTCACTATCCCTCTGCAGCCTATCCACAGGCACAACAGCTTTGGGGATCTCTGCTTTCCCAGAGACTCAGCATGTCACGGTGCTCGCTCTCGGCAGAAGCTTTTTTCTGAAAAGGCAAACTTACGGCTCCTTCTCCCACAGGGAAGGTGCCAGCCCTGAAAACTAATGCAGTTTTTCACTATCCCTCTGCAGCCTATCCACAGGCACAACAGCTTTGGGGATCTCTGCTTTCCCAGAGACTCAGCATGTCACGGTGCTCGCTCTCGGCAGAAGCTTTTTTCTGAAAAGGCAAACTTACGGCTCCTTCTCCCACAGGGAAGGTGCCAGCCCTGAAAACTAATGCAGTTTTTCACTATCCCTCTGCAGCCTATCCACAGGCACAACAGCTTTGGGGATCTCTGCTTTCCCAGAGACTCAGCATGTCACGGTGCTCGCTCTCGGCAGAAGCTTTTTTCTGAAAAGGCAAACTTACGGCTCCTTCTCCCACAGGGAAGGTGCCAGCCCTGAAAACTAATGCAGTTTTTCACTATCCCTCTGCAGCCTATCCACAGGCACAACAGCTTTGGGGATCTCTGCTTTCCCAGAGACTCAGCATGTCACGGTGCTCGCTCTCGGCAGAAGCTTTTTTCTGAAAAGGCAAACTTACGGCTCCTTCTCCCACAGGGAAGGTGCCAGCCCTGAAAACTAATGCAGTTTTTCACTATCCCTCTGCAGCCTATCCACAGGCACAACAGCTTTGGGGATCTCTGCTTTCCCAGAGACTCAGCATGTCACGGTGCTCGCTCTCGGCAGAAGCTTTTTTCTGAAAAGGCAAACTTACGGCTCCTTCTCCCACAGGGAAGGTGCCAGCCCTGAAAACTAATGCAGTTTTTCACTATCCCTCTGCAGCCTATCCACAGGCACAACAGCTTTGGGGATCTCTGCTTTCCCAGAGACTCAGCATGTCACGGTGCTCGCTCTCGGCAGAAGCTTTTTTCTGAAAAGGCAAACTTACGGCTCCTTCTCCCACAGGGAAGGTGCCAGCCCTGAAAACTAATGCAGTTTTTCACTATCCCTCTGCAGCCTATCCACAGGCACAACAGCTTTGGGGATCTCTGCTTTCCCAGAGACTCAGCATGTCACGGTGCTCGCTCTCGGCAGAAGCTTTTTTCTGAAAAGGCAAACTTACGGCTCCTTCTCCCACAGGGAAGGTGCCAGCCCTGAAAACTAATGCAGTTTTTCACTATCCCTCTGCAGCCTATCCACAGGCACAACAGCTTTGGGGATCTCTGCTTTCCCAGAGACTCAGCATGTCACGGTGCTCGCTCTCGGCAGAAGCTTTTTTCTGAAAAGGCAAACTTACGGCTCCTTCTCCCACAGGGAAGGTGCCAGCCCTGAAAACTAATGCAGTTTTTCACTATCCCTCTGCAGCCTATCCACAGGCACAACAGCTTTGGGGATCTCTGCTTTCCCAGAGACTCAGCATGTCACGGTGCTCGCTCTCGGCAGAAGCTTTTTTCTGAAAAGGCAAACTTACGGCTCCTTCTCCCACAGGGAAGGTGCCAGCCCTGAAAACTAATGCAGTTTTTCACTATCCCTCTGCAGCCTATCCACAGGCACAACAGCTTTGGGGATCTCTGCTTTCCCAGAGACTCAGCATGTCACGGTGCTCGCTCTCGGCAGAAGCTTTTTTCTGAAAAGGCAAACTTACGGCTCCTTCTCCCACAGGGAAGGTGCCAGCCCTGAAAACTAATGCAGTTTTTCACTATCCCTCTGCAGCCTATCCACAGGCACAACAGCTTTGGGGATCTCTGCTTTCCCAGAGACTCAGCATGTCACGGTGCTCGCT
Source organism: Astur gentilis (assembly GCF_929443795.1). Lineage (NCBI taxonomy): Eukaryota > Metazoa > Chordata > Aves > Accipitriformes > Accipitridae > Astur > Astur gentilis. Next base: position 2,925 of record NW_026061154.1, read on the forward strand.
CTCGGCAGAAGCTTTTTCTGAGAAGGCAAAAGTGTGGCTCCTTCTCCCACAAGGAAGGTGCTAGCCCTGAAAGATCTTGCTGGTATTCACTATCCCTCTGCAGCCTATCCACAGGCACAACAGCTTTGGGGATCTCTGCTTTCCCAGAGACTCAGCATGTCACGGTGCTCGCTCTCGGCAGAAGCTTTTTTCTGAAAAGGCAAACTTACGGCTCCTTCTCCCACAGGGAAGGTGCCAGCCCTGAAAACTAATGCAGTTTTTCACTATCCCTCTGCAGCCTATCCACAGGCACAACAGCTTTGGGGATCTCTGCTTTCCCAGAGACTCAGCATGTCACGGTGCTCGCTCTCGGCAGAAGCTTTTTTCTGAAAAGGCAAACTTACGGCTCCTTCTCCCACAGGGAAGGTGCCAGCCCTGAAAACTAATGCAGTTTTTCACTATCCCTCTGCAGCCTATCCACAGGCACAACAGCTTTGGGGATCTCTGCTTTCCCAGAGACTCAGCATGTCACGGTGCTCGCTCTCGGCAGAAGCTTTTTTCTGAAAAGGCAAACTTACGGCTCCTTCTCCCACAGGGAAGGTGCCAGCCCTGAAAACTAATGCAGTTTTTCACTATCCCTCTGCAGCCTATCCACAGGCACAACAGCTTTGGGGATCTCTGCTTTCCCAGAGACTCAGCATGTCACGGTGCTCGCTCTCGGCAGAAGCTTTTTCTGAGAAGGCAAAAGTGTGGCTCCTTCTCCCACAAGGAAGGTGCTAGCCCTGAAAGATCTTGCTGGTATTCACTATCCTCCTGCAGCCTATCCACAGGCACAACAGCTTTGGGGATCTCTGCTTTCCCAGAGACTCAGCATGTCACGGTGCTCGCTCTCGGCAGAAGCTTTTTTCTGAAAAGGCAAACTTACGGCTCCTTCTCCCACAGGGAAGGTGCCAGCCCTGAAAACTAATGCAGTTTTTCACTATCCCTCTGCAGCCTATCCACAGGCACAACAGCTTTGGGGATCTCTGCTTTCCCAGAGACTCAGCATGTCACGGTGCTCGCTCTCGGCAGAAGCTTTTTCTGAGAAGGCAAAAGTGTGGCTCCTTCTCCCACAAGGAAGGTGCTAGCCCTGAAAGATCTTGCTGGTATTCACTATCCTCCACAGTCTATCCACAGGCACAACAGCTTTTGGGATCTCTGCTTTCCCAGAGACTCAGCATGTCACGGTGCTCGCTCTCGGCAGAAGCTTTTTTCTGAAAAGGCAAACTTACGGCTCCTTCTCCCACAGGGAAGGTGCCAGCCCTGAAAACTAATGCAGTTTTTCACTATCCCTCTGCAGCCTATCCACAGGCACAACAGCTTTGGGGATCTCTGCTTTCCCAGAGACTCAGCATGTCACGGTGCTCGCTCTCGGCAGAAGCTTTTTTCTGAAAAGGCAAACTTACGGCTCCTTCTCCCACAGGGAAGGTGCCAGCCCTGAAAACTAATGCAGTTTTTCACTATCCCTCTGCAGCCTATCCACAGGCACAACAGCTTTGGGGATCTCTGCTTTCCCAGAGACTCAGCATGTCACGGTGCTCGCTCTCGGCAGAAGCTTTTTTCTGAAAAGGCAAACTTACGGCTCCTTCTCCCACAGGGAAGGTGCCAGCCCTGAAAACTAATGCAGTTTTTCACTATCCCTCTGCAGCCTATCCACAGGCACAACAGCTTTGGGGATCTCTGCTTTCCCAGAGACTCAGCATGTCACGGTGCTCGCTCTCGGCAGAAGCTTTTTTCTGAAAAGGCAAACTTACGGCTCCTTCTCCCACAGGGAAGGTGCCAGCCCTGAAAACTAATGCAGTTTTTCACTATCCCTCTGCAGCCTATCCACAGGCACAACAGCTTTGGGGATCTCTGCTTTCCCAGAGACTCAGCATGTCACGGTGCTCGCTCTCGGCAGAAGCTTTTTTCTGAAAAGGCAAACTTACGGCTCCTTCTCCCACAGGGAAGGTGCCAGCCCTGAAAACTAATGCAGTTTTTCACTATCCCTCTGCAGCCTATCCACAGGCACAACAGCTTTGGGGATCTCTGCTTTCCCAGAGACTCAGCATGTCACGGTGCTCGCTCTCGGCAGAAGCTTTTTTCTGAAAAGGCAAACTTACGGCTCCTTCTCCCACAGGGAAGGTGCCAGCCCTGAAAACTAATGCAGTTTTTCACTATCCCTCTGCAGCCTATCCACAGGCACAACATCTTTGGGGATCTCTGCTTTCCCAGAGACTCAGCATGTCACGGTGCTCGCTCTCGGCAGAAGCTTTTTTCTGAAAAGGCAAACTTACGGCTCCTTCTCCCACAGGGAAGGTGCCAGCCCTGAAAACTAATGCAGTTTTTCACTATCCCTCTGCAGCCTATCCACAGGCACAACATCTTTGGGGATCTCTGCTTTCCCAGAGACTCAGCATGTCACGGTGCTCGCTCTCGGCAGAAGCTTTTTTCTGAAAAGGCAAACTTACGGCTCCTTCTCCCACAGGGAAGGTGCCAGCCCTGAAAACTAATGCAGTTTTTCACTATCCCTCTGCAGCCTATCCACAGGCACAACAGCTTTGGGGATCTCTGCTTTCCCAGAGACTCAGCATGTCACGGTGCTCGCTCTCGGCAGAAGCTTTTTTCTGAAAAGGCAAACTTACGGCTCCTTCTCCCACAGGGAAGGTGCCAGCCCTGAAAACTAATGCAGTTTTTCACTATCCCTCTGCAGCCTATCCACAGGCACAACAGCTTTGGGGATCTCTGCTTTCCCAGAGACTCAGCATGTCACGGTGCTCGCTCTCGGCAGAAGCTTTTTTCTGAAAAGGCAAACTTACGGCTCCTTCTCCCACAGGGAAGGTGCCAGCCCTGAAAACTAATGCAGTTTTTCACTATCCCTCTGCAGCCTATCCACAGGCACAACAGCTTTGGGGATCTCTGCTTTCCCAGAGACTCAGCATGTCACGGTGCTCGCTCTCGGCAGAAGCTTTTTTCTGAAAAGGCAAACTTACGGCTCCTTCTCCCACAGGGAAGGTGCCAGCCCTGAAAACTAATGCAGTTTTTCACTATCCCTCTGCAGCCTATCCACAGGCACAACAGCTTTGGGGATCTCTGCTTTCCCAGAGACTCAGCATGTCACGGTGCTCGCTCTCGGCAGAAGCTTTTTTCTGAAAAGGCAAACTTACGGCTCCTTCTCCCACAGGGAAGGTGCCAGCCCTGAAAACTAATGCAGTTTTTCACTATCCCTCTGCAGCCTATCCACAGGCACAACAGCTTTGGGGATCTCTGCTTTCCCAGAGACTCAGCATGTCACGGTGCTCGCTCTCGGCAGAAGCTTTTTTCTGAAAAGGCAAACTTACGGCTCCTTCTCCCACAGGGAAGGTGCCAGCCCTGAAAACTAATGCAGTTTTTCACTATCCCTCTGCAGCCTATCCACAGGCACAACAGCTTTGGGGATCTCTGCTTTCCCAGAGACTCAGCATGTCACGGTGCTCGCTCTCGGCAGAAGCTTTTTTCTGAAAAGGCAAACTTACGGCTCCTTCTCCCACAGGGAAGGTGCCAGCCCTGAAAACTAATGCAGTTTTTCACTATCCCTCTGCAGCCTATCCACAGGCACAACAGCTTTGGGGATCTCTGCTTTCCCAGAGACTCAGCATGTCACGGTGCTCGCTCTCGGCAGAAGCTTTTTTCTGAAAAGGCAAACTTACGGCTCCTTCTCCCACAGGGAAGGTGCCAGCCCTGAAAACTAATGCAGTTTTTCACTATCCCTCTGCAGCCTATCCACAGGCACAACAGCTTTGGGGATCTCTGCTTTCCCAGAGACTCAGCATGTCACGGTGCTCGCTCTCGGCAGAAGCTTTTTCTGAGAAGGCAAAAGTGTGGCTCCTTCTCCCACAAGGAAGGTGCTAGCCCTGAAAGATCTTGCTGGTATTCACTATCCCTCTGCAGCCTATCCACAGGCACAACAGCTTTTGGGATCTCTGCTTTCCCAGAGACTCAGCATGTCACGGTGCTCGCTCTCGGCAGAAGCTTTTTTCTGAAAAGGCAAACTTACGGCTCCTTCTCCCACAGGGAAGGTGCCAGCCCTGAAAACTAATGCAGTTTTTCACTATCCCTCTGCAGCCTATCCACAGGCACAACAGCTTTGGGGATCTCTGCTTTCCCAGAGACTCAGCATGTCACGGTGCTCGCTCTCGGCAGAAGCTTTTTTCTGAAAAGGCAAACTTACGGCTCCTTCTCCCACAGGGAAGGTGCCAGCCCTGAAAACTAATGCAGTTTTTCACTATCCCTCTGCAGCCTATCCACAGGCACAACAGCTTTGGGGATCTCTGCTTTCCCAGAGACTCAGCATGTCACGGTGCTCGCTCTCGGCAGAAGCTTTTTTCTGAAAAGGCAAACTTACGGCTCCTTCTCCCACAGGGAAGGTGCCAGCCCTGAAAACTAATGCAGTTTTTCACTATCCCTCTGCAGCCTATCCACAGGCACAACAGCTTTGGGGATCTCTGCTTTCCCAGAGACTCAGCATGTCACGGTGCTCGCTCTCGGCAGAAGCTTTTTTCTGAAAAGGCAAACTTACGGCTCCTTCTCCCACAGGGAAGGTGCCAGCCCTGAAAACTAATGCAGTTTTTCACTATCCCTCTGCAGCCTATCCACAGGCACAACAGCTTTGGGGATCTCTGCTTTCCCAGAGACTCAGCATGTCACGGTGCTCGCTCTCGGCAGAAGCTTTTTTCTGAAAAGGCAAACTTACGGCTCCTTCTCCCACAGGGAAGGTGCCAGCCCTGAAAACTAATGCAGTTTTTCACTATCCCTCTGCAGCCTATCCACAGGCACAACAGCTTTGGGGATCTCTGCTTTCCCAGAGACTCAGCATGTCACGGTGCTCGCTCTCGGCAGAAGCTTTTTTCTGAAAAGGCAAACTTACGGCTCCTTCTCCCACAGGGAAGGTGCCAGCCCTGAAAACTAATGCAGTTTTTCACTATCCCTCTGCAGCCTATCCACAGGCACAACAGCTTTGGGGATCTCTGCTTTCCCAGAGACTCAGCATGTCACGGTGCTCGCTCTCGGCAGAAGCTTTTTTCTGAAAAGGCAAACTTACGGCTCCTTCTCCCACAGGGAAGGTGCCAGCCCTGAAAACTAATGCAGTTTTTCACTATCCCTCTGCAGCCTATCCACAGGCACAACAGCTTTGGGGATCTCTGCTTTCCCAGAGACTCAGCATGTCACGGTGCTCGCTCTCGGCAGAAGCTTTTTTCTGAAAAGGCAAACTTACGGCTCCTTCTCCCACAGGGAAGGTGCCAGCCCTGAAAACTAATGCAGTTTTTCACTATCCCTCTGCAGCCTATCCACAGGCACAACAGCTTTGGGGATCTCTGCTTTCCCAGAGACTCAGCATGTCACGGTGCTCGCTCTCGGCAGAAGCTTTTTCTGAGAAGGCAAAAGTGTGGCTCCTTCTCCCACAAGGAAGGTGCTAGCCCTGAAAGATCTTGCTGGTATTCACTATCCTCCTGCAGCCTATCCACAGGCACAACAGCTTTTGGGATCTCTGCTTTCCCAGAGACTCAGCATGTCACGGTGCTCGCTCTCGGCAGAAGCTTTTTTCTGAAAAGGCAAACTTACGGCTCCTTCTCCCACAGGGAAGGTGCCAGCCCTGAAAACTAATGCAGTTTTTCACTATCCCTCTGCAGCCTATCCACAGGCACAACAGCTTTGGGGATCTCTGCTTTCCCAGAGACTCAGCATGTCACGGTGCTCGCTCTCGGCAGAAGCTTTTTCTGAGAAGGCAAAAGTGTGGCTCCTTCTCCCACAAGGAAGGTGCTAGCCCTGAAAGATCTTGCTGGTATTCACTATCCTCCTGCAGCCTATCCACAGGCACAACAGCTTTTGGGATCTCTGCTTTCCCAGAGACTCAGCATGTCACGGTGCTCGCTCTCGGCAGAAGCTTTTTTCTGAAAAGGCAAACTTACGGCTCCTTCTCCCACAGGGAAGGTGCCAGCCCTGAAAACTAATGCAGTTTTTCACTATCCCTCTGCAGCCTATCCACAGGCACAACAGCTTTGGGGATCTCTGCTTTCCCAGAGACTCAGCATGTCACGGTGCTCGCTCTCGGCAGAAGCTTTTTTCTGAAAAGGCAAACTTACGGCTCCTTCTCCCACAGGGAAGGTGCCAGCCCTGAAAACTAATGCAGTTTTTCACTATCCCTCTGCAGCCTATCCACAGGCACAACAGCTTTGGGGATCTCTGCTTTCCCAGAGACTCAGCATGTCACGGTGCTCGCTCTCGGCAGAAGCTTTTTTCTGAAAAGGCAAACTTACGGCTCCTTCTCCCACAGGGAAGGTGCCAGCCCTGAAAACTAATGCAGTTTTTCACTATCCCTCTGCAGCCTATCCACAGGCACAACAGCTTTGGGGATCTCTGCTTTCCCAGAGACTCAGCATGTCACGGTGCTCGCTCTCGGCAGAAGCTTTTTTCTGAAAAGGCAAACTTACGGCTCCTTCTCCCACAGGGAAGGTGCCAGCCCTGAAAACTAATGCAGTTTTTCACTATCCCTCTGCAGCCTATCCACAGGCACAACAGCTTTGGGGATCTCTGCTTTCCCAGAGACTCAGCATGTCACGGTGCTCGCTCTCGGCAGAAGCTTTTTTCTGAAAAGGCAAACTTACGGCTCCTTCTCCCACAGGGAAGGTGCCAGCCCTGAAAACTAATGCAGTTTTTCACTATCCCTCTGCAGCCTATCCACAGGCACAACAGCTTTGGGGATCTCTGCTTTCCCAGAGACTCAGCATGTCACGGTGCTCGCTCTCGGCAGAAGCTTTTTTCTGAAAAGGCAAACTTACGGCTCCTTCTCCCACAGGGAAGGTGCCAGCCCTGAAAACTAATGCAGTTTTTCACTATCCCTCTGCAGCCTATCCACAGGCACAACAGCTTTGGGGATCTCTGCTTTCCCAGAGACTCAGCATGTCACGGTGCTCGCTCTCGGCAGAAGCTTTTTCTGAGAAGGCAAAAGTGTGGCTCCTTCTCCCACAAGGAAGGTGCTAGCCCTGAAAGATCTTGCTGGTATTCACTATCCTCCTGCAGCCTATCCACAGGCACAACAGCTTTGGGGATCTCTGCTTTCCCAGAGACTCAGCATGTCACGGTGCTCGCTCTCGGCAGAAGCTTTTTTCTGAAAAGGCAAACTTACGGCTCCTTCTCCCACAGGGAAGGTGCCAGCCCTGAAAACTAATGCAGTTTTTCACTATCCCTCTGCAGCCTATCCACAGGCACAACAGCTTTGGGGATCTCTGCTTTCCCAGAGACTCAGCATGTCACGGTGCTCGCTCTCGGCAGAAGCTTTTTCTGAGAAGGCAAAAGTGTGGCTCCTTCTCCCACAAGGAAGGTGCTAGCCCTGAAAGATCTTGCTGGTATTCACTATCCTCCACAGCCTATCCACAGGCACAACAGCTTTTGGGATCTCTGCTTTCCCAGAGACTCAGCATGTCACGGTGCTCGCTCTCGGCAGAAGCTTTTTTCTGAAAAGGCAAACTTACGGCTCCTTCTCCCACAGGGAAGGTGCCAGCCCTGAAAACTAATGCAGTTTTTCACTATCCCTCTGCAGCCTATCCACAGGCACAACAGCTTTGGGGATCTCTGCTTTCCCAGAGACTCAGCATGTCACGGTGCTCGCTCTCGGCAGAAGCTTTTTTCTGAAAAGGCAAACTTACGGCTCCTTCTCCCACAGGGAAGGTGCCAGCCCTGAAAACTAATGCAGTTTTTCACTATCCCTCTGCAGCCTATCCACAGGCACAACAGCTTTGGGGATCTCTGCTTTCCCAGAGACTCAGCATGTCACGGTGCTCGCTCTCGGCAGAAGCTTTTTTCTGAAAAGGCAAACTTACGGCTCCTTCTCCCACAGGGAAGGTGCCAGCCCTGAAAACTAATGCAGTTTTTCACTATCCCTCTGCAGCCTATCCACAGGCACAACAGCTTTGGGGATCTCTGCTTTCCCAGAGACTCAGCATGTCACGGTGCTCGCTCTCGGCAGAAGCTTTTTTCTGAAAAGGCAAACTTACGGCTCCTTCTCCCACAGGGAAGGTGCCAGCCCTGAAAACTAATGCAGTTTTTCACTATCCCTCTGCAGCCTATCCACAGGCACAACAGCTTTGGGGATCTCTGCTTTCCCAGAGACTCAGCATGTCACGGTGCTCGCTCTCGGCAGAAGCTTTTTTCTGAAAAGGCAAACTTACGGCTCCTTCTCCCACAGGGAAGGTGCCAGCCCTGAAAACTAATGCAGTTTTTCACTATCCCTCTGCAGCCTATCCACAGGCACAACAGCTTTGGGGATCTCTGCTTTCCCAGAGACTCAGCATGTCACGGTGCTCGCTCTCGGCAGAAGCTTTTTTCTGAAAAGGCAAACTTACGGCTCCTTCTCCCACAGGGAAGGTGCCAGCCCTGAAAACTAATGCAGTTTTTCACTATCCCTCTGCAGCCTATCCACAGGCACAACATCTTTGGGGATCTCTGCTTTCCCAGAGACTCAGCATGTCACGGTGCTCGCTCTCGGCAGAAGCTTTTTTCTGAAAAGGCAAACTTACGGCTCCTTCTCCCACAGGGAAGGTGCCAGCCCTGAAAACTAATGCAGTTTTTCACTATCCCTCTGCAGCCTATCCACAGGCACAACATCTTTGGGGATCTCTGCTTTCCCAGAGACTCAGCATGTCACGGTGCTCGCTCTCGGCAGAAGCTTTTTTCTGAAAAGGCAAACTTACGGCTCCTTCTCCCACAGGGAAGGTGCCAGCCCTGAAAACTAATGCAGTTTTTCACTATCCCTCTGCAGCCTATCCACAGGCACAACAGCTTTGGGGATCTCTGCTTTCCCAGAGACTCAGCATGTCACGGTGCTCGCTCTCGGCAGAAGCTTTTTTCTGAAAAGGCAAACTTACGGCTCCTTCTCCCACAGGGAAGGTGCCAGCCCTGAAAACTAATGCAGTTTTTCACTATCCCTCTGCAGCCTATCCACAGGCACAACAGCTTTGGGGATCTCTGCTTTCCCAGAGACTCAGCATGTCACGGTGCTCGCTCTCGGCAGAAGCTTTTTTCTGAAAAGGCAAACTTACGGCTCCTTCTCCCACAGGGAAGGTGCCAGCCCTGAAAACTAATGCAGTTTTTCACTATCCCTCTGCAGCCTATCCACAGGCACAACAGCTTTGGGGATCTCTGCTTTCCCAGAGACTCAGCATGTCACGGTGCTCGCTCTCGGCAGAAGCTTTTTTCTGAAAAGGCAAACTTACGGCTCCTTCTCCCACAGGGAAGGTGCCAGCCCTGAAAACTAATGCAGTTTTTCACTATCCCTCTGCAGCCTATCCACAGGCACAACAGCTTTGGGGATCTCTGCTTTCCCAGAGACTCAGCATGTCACGGTGCTCGCTCTCGGCAGAAGCTTTTTTCTGAAAAGGCAAACTTACGGCTCCTTCTCCCACAGGGAAGGTGCCAGCCCTGAAAACTAATGCAGTTTTTCACTATCCCTCTGCAGCCTATCCACAGGCACAACAGCTTTGGGGATCTCTGCTTTCCCAGAGACTCAGCATGTCACGGTGCTCGCTCTCGGCAGAAGCTTTTTTCTGAAAAGGCAAACTTACGGCTCCTTCTCCCACAGGGAAGGTGCCAGCCCTGAAAACTAATGCAGTTTTTCACTATCCCTCTGCAGCCTATCCACAGGCACAACAGCTTTGGGGATCTCTGCTTTCCCAGAGACTCAGCATGTCACGGTGCTCGCTCTCGGCAGAAGCTTTTTTCTGAAAAGGCAAACTTACGGCTCCTTCTCCCACAGGGAAGGTGCCAGCCCTGAAAACTAATGCAGTTTTTCACTATCCCTCTGCAGCCTATCCACAGGCACAACAGCTTTGGGGATCTCTGCTTTCCCAGAGACTCAGCATGTCACGGTGCTCGCTCTCGGCAGAAGCTTTTTTCTGAAAAGGCAAACTTACGGCTCCTTCTCCCACAGGGAAGGTGCCAGCCCTGAAAACTAATGCAGTTTTTCACTATCCCTCTGCAGCCTATCCACAGGCACAACAGCTTTGGGGATCTCTGCTTTCCCAGAGACTCAGCATGTCACGGTGCTCGCTCTCGGCAGAAGCTTTTTCTGAGAAGGCAAAAGTGTGGCTCCTTCTCCCACAAGGAAGGTGCTAGCCCTGAAAGATCTTGCTGGTATTCACTATCCCTCTGCAGCCTATCCACAGGCACAACAGCTTTTGGGATCTCTGCTTTCCCAGAGACTCAGCATGTCACGGTGCTCGCTCTCGGCAGAAGCTTTTTTCTGAAAAGGCAAACTTACGGCTCCTTCTCCCACAGGGAAGGTGCCAGCCCTGAAAACTAATGCAGTTTTTCACTATCCCTCTGCAGCCTATCCACAGGCACAACAGCTTTGGGGATCTCTGCTTTCCCAGAGACTCAGCATGTCACGGTGCTCGCTCTCGGCAGAAGCTTTTTTCTGAAAAGGCAAACTTACGGCTCCTTCTCCCACAGGGAAGGTGCCAGCCCTGAAAACTAATGCAGTTTTTCACTATCCCTCTGCAGCCTATCCACAGGCACAACAGCTTTGGGGATCTCTGCTTTCCCAGAGACTCAGCATGTCACGGTGCTCGCTCTCGGCAGAAGCTTTTTTCTGAAAAGGCAAACTTACGGCTCCTTCTCCCACAGGGAAGGTGCCAGCCCTGAAAACTAATGCAGTTTTTCACTATCCCTCTGCAGCCTATCCACAGGCACAACAGCTTTGGGGATCTCTGCTTTCCCAGAGACTCAGCATGTCACGGTGCTCGCTCTCGGCAGAAGCTTTTTTCTGAAAAGGCAAACTTACGGCTCCTTCTCCCACAGGGAAGGTGCCAGCCCTGAAAACTAATGCAGTTTTTCACTATCCCTCTGCAGCCTATCCACAGGCACAACAGCTTTGGGGATCTCTGCTTTCCCAGAGACTCAGCATGTCACGGTGCTCGCTCTCGGCAGAAGCTTTTTTCTGAAAAGGCAAACTTACGGCTCCTTCTCCCACAGGGAAGGTGCCAGCCCTGAAAACTAATGCAGTTTTTCACTATCCCTCTGCAGCCTATCCACAGGCACAACAGCTTTGGGGATCTCTGCTTTCCCAGAGACTCAGCATGTCACGGTGCTCGCTCTCGGCAGAAGCTTTTTTCTGAAAAGGCAAACTTACGGCTCCTTCTCCCACAGGGAAGGTGCCAGCCCTGAAAACTAATGCAGTTTTTCACTATCCCTCTGCAGCCTATCCACAGGCACAACAGCTTTGGGGATCTCTGCTTTCCCAGAGACTCAGCATGTCACGGTGCTCGCTCTCGGCAGAAGCTTTTTTCTGAAAAGGCAAACTTACGGCTCCTTCTCCCACAGGGAAGGTGCCAGCCCTGAAAACTAATGCAGTTTTTCACTATCCCTCTGCAGCCTATCCACAGGCACAACAGCTTTGGGGATCTCTGCTTTCCCAGAGACTCAGCATGTCACGGTGCTCGCTCTCGGCAGAAGCTTTTTTCTGAAAAGGCAAACTTACGGCTCCTTCTCCCACAGGGAAGGTGCCAGCCCTGAAAACTAATGCAGTTTTTCACTATCCCTCTGCAGCCTATCCACAGGCACAACAGCTTTGGGGATCTCTGCTTTCCCAGAGACTCAGCATGTCACGGTGCTCGCTCTCGGCAGAAGCTTTTTCTGAGAAGGCAAAAGTGTGGCTCCTTCTCCCACAAGGAAGGTGCTAGCCCTGAAAGATCTTGCTGGTATTCACTATCCTCCTGCAGCCTATCCACAGGCACAACAGCTTTTGGGATCTCTGCTTTCCCAGAGACTCAGCATGTCACGGTGCTCGCTCTCGGCAGAAGCTTTTTTCTGAAAAGGCAAACTTACGGCTCCTTCTCCCACAGGGAAGGTGCCAGCCCTGAAAACTAATGCAGTTTTTCACTATCCCTCTGCAGCCTATCCACAGGCACAACAGCTTTGGGGATCTCTGCTTTCCCAGAGACTCAGCATGTCACGGTGCTCGCTCTCGGCAGAAGCTTTTTCTGAGAAGGCAAAAGTGTGGCTCCTTCTCCCACAAGGAAGGTGCTAGCCCTGAAAGATCTTGCTGGTATTCACTATCCTCCTGCAGCCTATACACAGGCACAACAGCTTTTGGGATCTCTGCTTTCCCAGAGACTCAGCATGTCACGGTGCTCGCTCTCGGCAGAAGCTTTTTTCTGAAAAGGCAAACTTACGGCTCCTTCTCCCACAGGGAAGGTGCCAGCCCTGAAAACTAATGCAGTTTTTCACTATCCCTCTGCAGCCTATCCACAGGCACAACAGCTTTGGGGATCTCTGCTTTCCCAGAGACTCAGCATGTCACGGTGCTCGCTCTCGGCAGAAGCTTTTTTCTGAAAAGGCAAACTTACGGCTCCTTCTCCCACAGGGAAGGTGCCAGCCCTGAAAACTAATGCAGTTTTTCACTATCCCTCTGCAGCCTATCCACAGGCACAACAGCTTTGGGGATCTCTGCTTTCCCAGAGACTCAGCATGTCACGGTGCTCGCTCTCGGCAGAAGCTTTTTTCTGAAAAGGCAAACTTACGGCTCCTTCTCCCACAGGGAAGGTGCCAGCCCTGAAAACTAATGCAGTTTTTCACTATCCCTCTGCAGCCTATCCACAGGCACAACAGCTTTGGGGATCTCTGCTTTCCCAGAGACTCAGCATGTCACGGTGCTCGCTCTCGGCAGAAGCTTTTTTCTGAAAAGGCAAACTTACGGCTCCTTCTCCCACAGGGAAGGTGCCAGCCCTGAAAACTAATGCAGTTTTTCACTATCCCTCTGCAGCCTATCCACAGGCACAACAGCTTTGGGGATCTCTGCTTTCCCAGAGACTCAGCATGTCACGGTGCTCGCTCTCGGCAGAAGCTTTTTTCTGAAAAGGCAAACTTACGGCTCCTTCTCCCACAGGGAAGGTGCCAGCCCTGAAAACTAATGCAGTTTTTCACTATCCCTCTGCAGCCTATCCACAGGCACAACAGCTTTGGGGATCTCTGCTTTCCCAGAGACTCAGCATGTCACGGTGCTCGCTCTCGGCAGAAGCTTTTTTCTGAAAAGGCAAACTTACGGCTCCTTCTCCCACAGGGAAGGTGCCAGCCCTGAAAACTAATGCAGTTTTTCACTATCCCTCTGCAGCCTATCCACAGGCACAACAGCTTTGGGGATCTCTGCTTTCCCAGAGACTCAGCATGTCACGGTGCTCGCTCTCGGCAGAAGCTTTTTCTGAGAAGGCAAAAGTGTGGCTCCTTCTCCCACAAGGAAGGTGCTAGCCCTGAAAGATCTTGCTGGTATTCACTATCCTCCTGCAGCCTATCCACAGGCACAACAGCTTTGGGGATCTCTGCTTTCCCAGAGACTCAGCATGTCACGGTGCTCGCTCTCGGCAGAAGCTTTTTTCTGAAAAGGCAAACTTACGGCTCCTTCTCCCACAGGGAAGGTGCCAGCCCTGAAAACTAATGCAGTTTTTCACTATCCCTCTGCAGCCTATCCACAGGCACAACAGCTTTGGGGATCTCTGCTTTCCCAGAGACTCAGCATGTCACGGTGCTCGCTCTCGGCAGAAGCTTTTTTCTGAAAAGGCAAACTTACGGCTCCTTCTCCCACAGGGAAGGTGCCAGCCCTGAAAACTAATGCAGTTTTTCACTATCCCTCTGCAGCCTATCCACAGGCACAACAGCTTTGGGGATCTCTGCTTTCCCAGAGACTCAGCATGTCACGGTGCTCGCTCTCGGCAGAAGCTTTTTTCTGAAAAGGCAAACTTACGGCTCCTTCTCCCACAGGGAAGGTGCCAGCCCTGAAAACTAATGCAGTTTTTCACTATCCCTCTGCAGCCTATCCACAGGCACAACAGCTTTGGGGATCTCTGCTTTCCCAGAGACTCAGCATGTCACGGTGCTCGCTCTCGGCAGAAGCTTTTTCTGAGAAGGCAAAAGTGTGGCTCCTTCTCCCACAAGGAAGGTGCTAGCCCTGAAAGATCTTGCTGGTATTCACTATCCCTCTGCAGCCTATCCACAGGCACAACAGCTTTTGGGATCTCTGCTTTCCCAGAGACTCAGCATGTCACGGTGCTCGCTCTCGGCAGAAGCTTTTTTCTGAAAAGGCAAACTTACGGCTCCTTCTCCCACAGGGAAGGTGCCAGCCCTGAAAACTAATGCAGTTTTTCACTATCCCTCTGCAGCCTATCCACAGGCACAACAGCTTTGGGGATCTCTGCTTTCCCAGAGACTCAGCATGTCACGGTGCTCGCTCTCGGCAGAAGCTTTTTTCTGAAAAGGCAAACTTACGGCTCCTTCTCCCACAGGGAAGGTGCCAGCCCTGAAAACTAATGCAGTTTTTCACTATCCCTCTGCAGCCTATCCACAGGCACAACAGCTTTGGGGATCTCTGCTTTCCCAGAGACTCAGCATGTCACGGTGCTCGCTCTCGGCAGAAGCTTTTTTCTGAAAAGGCAAACTTACGGCTCCTTCTCCCACAGGGAAGGTGCCAGCCCTGAAAACTAATGCAGTTTTTCACTATCCCTCTGCAGCCTATCCACAGGCACAACAGCTTTGGGGATCTCTGCTTTCCCAGAGACTCAGCATGTCACGGTGCTCGCTCTCGGCAGAAGCTTTTTTCTGAAAAGGCAAACTTACGGCTCCTTCTCCCACAGGGAAGGTGCCAGCCCTGAAAACTAATGCAGTTTTTCACTATCCCTCTGCAGCCTATCCACAGGCACAACAGCTTTGGGGATCTCTGCTTTCCCAGAGACTCAGCATGTCACGGTGCTCGCTCTCGGCAGAAGCTTTTTTCTGAAAAGGCAAACTTACGGCTCCTTCTCCCACAGGGAAGGTGCCAGCCCTGAAAACTAATGCAGTTTTTCACTATCCCTCTGCAGCCTATCCACAGGCACAACAGCTTTGGGGATCTCTGCTTTCCCAGAGACTCAGCATGTCACGGTGCTCGCTCTCGGCAGAAGCTTTTTTCTGAAAAGGCAAACTTACGGCTCCTTCTCCCACAGGGAAGGTGCCAGCCCTGAAAACTAATGCAGTTTTTCACTATCCCTCTGCAGCCTATCCACAGGCACAACAGCTTTGGGGATCTCTGCTTTCCCAGAGACTCAGCATGTCACGGTGCTCGCTCTCGGCAGAAGCTTTTTTCTGAAAAGGCAAACTTACGGCTCCTTCTCCCACAGGGAAGGTGCCAGCCCTGAAAACTAATGCAGTTTTTCACTATCCCTCTGCAGCCTATCCACAGGCACAACAGCTTTGGGGATCTCTGCTTTCCCAGAGACTCAGCATGTCACGGTGCTCGCTCTCGGCAGAAGCTTTTTCTGAGAAGGCAAAAGTGTGGCTCCTTCTCCCACAAGGAAGGTGCTAGCCCTGAAAGATCTTGCTGGTATTCACTATCCTCCTGCAGCCTATCCACAGGCACAACAGCTTTGGGGATCTCTGCTTTCCCAGAGACTCAGCATGTCACGGTGCTCGCTCTCGGCAGAAGCTTTTTTCTGAAAAGGCAAACTTACGGCTCCTTCTCCCACAGGGAAGGTGCCAGCCCTGAAAACTAATGCAGTTTTTCACTATCCCTCTGCAGCCTATCCACAGGCACAACAGCTTTGGGGATCTCTGCTTTCCCAGAGACTCAGCATGTCACGGTGCTCGCTCTCGGCAGAAGCTTTTTTCTGAAAAGGCAAACTTACGGCTCCTTCTCCCACAGGGAAGGTGCCAGCCCTGAAAACTAATGCAGTTTTTCACTATCCCTCTGCAGCCTATCCACAGGCACAACATCTTTGGGGATCTCTGCTTTCCCAGAGACTCAGCATGTCACGGTGCTCGCTCTCGGCAGAAGCTTTTTTCTGAAAAGGCAAACTTACGGCTCCTTCTCCCACAGGGAAGGTGCCAGCCCTGAAAACTAATGCAGTTTTTCACTATCCCTCTGCAGCCTATCCACAGGCACAACAGCTTTGGGGATCTCTGCTTTCCCAGAGACTCAGCATGTCACGGTGCTCGCTCTCGGCAGAAGCTTTTTTCTGAAAAGGCAAACTTACGGCTCCTTCTCCCACAGGGAAGGTGCCAGCCCTGAAAACTAATGCAGTTTTTCACTATCCCTCTGCAGCCTATCCACAGGCACAACAGCTTTGGGGATCTCTGCTTTCCCAGAGACTCAGCATGTCACGGTGCTCGCTCTCGGCAGAAGCTTTTTTCTGAAAAGGCAAACTTACGGCTCCTTCTCCCACAGGGAAGGTGCCAGCCCTGAAAACTAATGCAGTTTTTCACTATCCCTCTGCAGCCTATCCACAGGCACAACAGCTTTGGGGATCTCTGCTTTCCCAGAGACTCAGCATGTCACGGTGCTCGCTCTCGGCAGAAGCTTTTTTCTGAAAAGGCAAACTTACGGCTCCTTCTCCCACAGGGAAGGTGCCAGCCCTGAAAACTAATGCAGTTTTTCACTATCCCTCTGCAGCCTATCCACAGGCACAACAGCTTTGGGGATCTCTGCTTTCCCAGAGACTCAGCATGTCACGGTGCTCGCTCTCGGCAGAAGCTTTTTTCTGAAAAGGCAAACTTACGGCTCCTTCTCCCACAGGGAAGGTGCCAGCCCTGAAAACTAATGCAGTTTTTCACTATCCCTCTGCAGCCTATCCACAGGCACAACAGCTTTGGGGATCTCTGCTTTCCCAGAGACTCAGCATGTCACGGTGCTCGCTCTCGGCAGAAGCTTTTTTCTGAAAAGGCAAACTTACGGCTCCTTCTCCCACAGGGAAGGTGCCAGCCCTGAAAACTAATGCAGTTTTTCACTATCCCTCTGCAGCCTATCCACAGGCACAACAGCTTTGGGGATCTCTGCTTTCCCAGAGACTCAGCATGTCACGGTGCTCGCTCTCGGCAGAAGCTTTTTTCTGAAAAGGCAAACTTACGGCTCCTTCTCCCACAGGGAAGGTGCCAGCCCTGAAAACTAATGCAGTTTTTCACTATCCCTCTGCAGCCTATCCACAGGCACAACAGCTTTGGGGATCTCTGCTTTCCCAGAGACTCAGCATGTCACGGTGCTCGCTCTCGGCAGAAGCTTTTTCTGAGAAGGCAAAAGTGTGGCTCCTTCTCCCACAAGGAAGGTGCTAGCCCTGAAAGATCTTGCTGGTATTCACTATCCCTCTGCAGCCTATCCACAGGCACAACAGCTTTTGGGATCTCTGCTTTCCCAGAGACTCAGCATGTCACGGTGCTCGCTCTCGGCAGAAGCTTTTTTCTGAAAAGGCAAACTTACGGCTCCTTCTCCCACAGGGAAGGTGCCAGCCCTGAAAACTAATGCAGTTTTTCACTATCCCTCTGCAGCCTATCCACAGGCACAACAGCTTTGGGGATCTCTGCTTTCCCAGAGACTCAGCATGTCACGGTGCTCGCTCTCGGCAGAAGCTTTTTTCTGAAAAGGCAAACTTACGGCTCCTTCTCCCACAGGGAAGGTGCCAGCCCTGAAAACTAATGCAGTTTTTCACTATCCCTCTGCAGCCTATCCACAGGCACAACAGCTTTGGGGATCTCTGCTTTCCCAGAGACTCAGCATGTCACGGTGCTCGCTCTCGGCAGAAGCTTTTTTCTGAAAAGGCAAACTTACGGCTCCTTCTCCCACAGGGAAGGTGCCAGCCCTGAAAACTAATGCAGTTTTTCACTATCCCTCTGCAGCCTATCCACAGGCACAACAGCTTTGGGGATCTCTGCTTTCCCAGAGACTCAGCATGTCACGGTGCTCGCTCTCGGCAGAAGCTTTTTTCTGAAAAGGCAAACTTACGGCTCCTTCTCCCACAGGGAAGGTGCCAGCCCTGAAAACTAATGCAGTTTTTCACTATCCCTCTGCAGCCTATCCACAGGCACAACAGCTTTGGGGATCTCTGCTTTCCCAGAGACTCAGCATGTCACGGTGCTCGCTCTCGGCAGAAGCTTTTTTCTGAAAAGGCAAACTTACGGCTCCTTCTCCCACAGGGAAGGTGCCAGCCCTGAAAACTAATGCAGTTTTTCACTATCCCTCTGCAGCCTATCCACAGGCACAACAGCTTTGGGGATCTCTGCTTTCCCAGAGACTCAGCATGTCACGGTGCTCGCTCTCGGCAGAAGCTTTTTTCTGAAAAGGCAAACTTACGGCTCCTTCTCCCACAGGGAAGGTGCCAGCCCTGAAAACTAATGCAGTTTTTCACTATCCCTCTGCAGCCTATCCACAGGCACAACAGCTTTGGGGATCTCTGCTTTCCCAGAGACTCAGCATGTCACGGTGCTCGCTCTCGGCAGAAGCTTTTTTCTGAAAAGGCAAACTTACGGCTCCTTCTCCCACAGGGAAGGTGCCAGCCCTGAAAACTAATGCAGTTTTTCACTATCCCTCTGCAGCCTATCCACAGG
>NW_026061155.1:0-30000 GCF_929443795.1 Astur gentilis
CGGCTCCTTTTCCCACACGGAAGGTGGCAGCCCTGAAAGCTGTTGCTGGTCTTCACCGTCCCCCTGCAGCCTATTCACAGGTACAACAGGATTCAGGACCCGGGCTTGCCCAGAGGAGGAACATCTCATGGCTCTCGTCCTTGGCAGAGCCTTTTTCCGAGAAGGCACACGTCCGGCTCCTTGTCCCACAAGGAAGGTGGCAGCCCTGAAAGCTGTTGCTGGTCTTCACCGTCCCCCTGCAGCCTATTCACAGGCACAACAGGATATTGGACCCGGGCTTGCCCAGAGGAGGAACATCTCATGGCTCTCGTCCTCGGCAGAGTCTGATTCCGGAAAGGCACACGTCCGGCCCCTTGTCCCACACGGAAGGTGGCAGCCCTGAAAGCTGTTGCTGGTCTTCACCGTCCCCCTGCAGCCTATTCACAGGCACAACAGGATCTGGGGCCCGGGCTTGCCCAGAGGAGGAACATCTCATGGCTCTCGTCCTCGGCAGGGCCTCTTTCCGAAAAGGCACACGTCCGGCTCCTTGTCCCACACGGAAGTTGGCACCCCTGAAGGATGTTGCTGGTCTTCACCGTCCCCCTGCAGCCTATTCACAGGCACAACAGGACTCATGACGCGGGCTTGCCCAGAGGAGGAACATCTCATGGCTCTCGTCCTCGGCAGGGCCTCTTTCCGAAAAGGCACACGTCCGGCTCCTTGTCCCACACGGAAGTTGGCACCCCTGAAAGCTGTTGCTGGTCTTCACCGTCCCCCTGCAGCCTATTCACAGGCACAACAGGATCTGGGACCCGGGCTTGCCCAGAGGAGGAACATCTCATGGCTCTCGTCCTCGCCAGAGCCTGATTCCGGAAAGGCACATGTCCGGCTCCTTGTCCCACACGGAAGGTGGCAGGCTGGAATGATGTTGCTGGTCTTCACCGTCCCCCTGCAGCCTATTCACAGGCACAACAGGATCTGGGACCCGGGCTTGCCCAGAGGAGGAACATGTCATGGCTCTCGTCCTCGGCAGGGCCCCTTTCCGAAAAGGCACACGTCTGGCTCCTTGTCCCACACGGAAGGTGTCAGGCCGGAAAGCTGTTGCTGGTCTTCACCGTCCCCCTGCAGCCTATTCACAGGCACAACAGGATCTGGGACCCGGGCTTGCCCAGAGGAGGAACATCTCATGGCTCTCGTCCTCTGCAGAGCCTGATTCCGAAAAGGCACACGTCCGACTCCTTGTCCCACACGGAAGGTGGCAGCCCTGAAAGCTGTTGCTGGTCTTCACCGTCCCCCTGCAGCCTATTCACAGGTACAACAGGATTCAGGACCCGGGCTTGCCCAGAGGAGGAACATCTCATGGCTCTCGTCCTCGGCAGAGCCTGTTTCCGAGAAGACAAACGTCCGGCTCCTTGTCCCACACGGAAGGTGGCAGCCCTGAAAGCTGTTGCTGGTCTTCACCGTCCCCCTGCAGCCTATTCACAGGCACAACAGGATTCAGGACCCGGGCTTGCCCAGAGGAGGAACATCTCATGGCTCTCGTCCTTGGCAGAGCCTGTTTCCGAGAAGGCACACGTCCGGCTCCTTGTCCCACACGGAAGGTGGCAGCCCTGAAAGCTGTTGCTGGTCTTCACCGTCCCCCTGCAGCCTATTCACAGGCACAACAGAATCTGGGACCCGGGCTTGCCCAGAGGAGGAATATCTCATGGCTCTCGTCCTCGGCAGAGTCTGATTCTGGAAAGGCACACGTCCGGCCCCTTGTCCCACACGGAAGGTGGCAGCCCTGAAAGCTGTTGCTGGTCTTCACCGTCCCCCTGCAGCCTATTCACAGGCACAACAGGATCTGGGGCCCGGGCTTGCCCAGAGGAGGAACATCTCATGGCTCTCGTCCTCGGCAGGGCCTCTTTCCGAAAAGGCACACGTCCGGCTCCTTGTCCCACAAGGAAGTTGGCACCCCTGAAGGATGTTGCTGGTCTTCACCGTCCCCCTGCAGCCTATTCACAGGCACAACAGGATTCATGACGCGGGCTTGCCCAGAGGAGGAACATCTCATGGCTCTCGTCCTCGCCAGAGCCTGATTCCGGAAAGGCACATGTCCGGCTCCTTGTCCCACACGGAAGGTGGCAGGCTGGAATGATGTTGCTGGTCTTCACCGTCCCCCTGCAGCCTATTCACAGGCACAACAGGATCTGGGACCCGGGCTTGCCCAGAGGAGGAACATGTCATGGCTCTCGTCCTCGGAAGAGCCTCTTTCCGAAAAGGCACACGTCCGGCTCCTTGTCCCACACGGAAGGTGGCAGCCCTGAAAGCTGTTGCTGGTCTTCACCGTCCCCCTGCAGCCTATTCACAGGCACAACAGGATTCACGATGCGGGCTTGCTCAGAGGAGGAACATCTCATGGCTCTCATCCTTGGCAGGGCCTGTTTCCGAAAAGGCACACGTCCGGCTCCTTGTCCCACACGGAAGGTGGCAGCCCTGAAAGCTTTTCCTGGTTTCACCGTCCCCCTGCAGCTTATTCACAGGCACAAGAGGATCTGGGACCCTGGCTTGCCCAGAGGAGGAACATCTCATGTCTCTCATCCTCGGCAGGGCCTGTTTCCGAAAAGGCAGACATCCGGCTCCTTTTCCCACACGGAAGGTGGCAGCCCTGAAAGCTGTTGCTGGTCTTCACCGTCCCCCTGCAGCCTATTCACAGGTACAACAGGATTCAGGACCCGGGCTTGCCCAGAGGAGGAACATCTCATGGCTCTCGTCCTTGGCAGAGCCTGTTTCCGAGAAGGCACACGTCCGGCTCCTTTTCCCACACGGAAGGTGGCAGCCCTGAAAGCTGTTGCTGGTCTTCACCGTCCCCCTGCAGCCTATTCACAGGCACAACAGAATCTGGGACCCGGGCTTGCCCAGAGGAGGAATATCTCATGGCTCTCGTCCTCGGCAGAGTCTGATTCTGGAAAGGCACACGTCCGGCCCCTTGTCCCACACGGAAGGTGGCAGCCCTGAAAGCTGTTGCTGGTCTTCACCGTCCCCCTGCAGCCTATTCACAGGCACAACAGGATCTGGGGCCCGGGCTTGCCCAGAGGAGGAACATCTCATGGCTCTCGTCCTCGGCAGGGCCTCTTTCCGAAAAGGCACACGTCCGGCTCCTTGTCCCACAAGGAAGTTGGCACCCCTGAAGGATGTTGCTGGTCTTCACCGTCCCCCTGCAGCCTATTCACAGGCACAACAGGATTCATGACGCGGGCTTGCCCAGAGGAGGAACATCTCATGGCTCTCGTCGTTGGCAGGGCCTCTTTCCGAAAAGGCACACGTCCGGCTCCTTGTCCCACACGGAAGGTGGCAGCCCTGAAAGCTGTTGCTGGTCTTCACCGTCCCCCTGCAGCCTATTCACAGGCACAACAGGATCTGGGACCCGGGCTTGCCCAGAGGAGGAACATCTCATGGCTCTCGTCCTCGGCAGAGCCTGTTTCCGAGAAGGCACACGTCCGGCTCCTTGTCCCACACGGAAGGTGGCAGCCCTGAAAGCTGTTGCTGGTCTTCACCGTCCCCCTGCAGCCTATTCACAGGCACAACAGGATTCACGATGCGGGCTTGCTCAGAGGAGGAACATCTCATGGCTCTCATCCTTGGCAGGGCCTGTTTCCGAAAAGGCACACGTCCGGCTCCTTGTCCCACACGGAAGGTGGCAGCCCTGAAAGCTTTTCCTGGTTTCACCGTCCCCCTGCAGCTTATTCACAGGCACAAGAGGATCTGGGACCCTGGCTTGCCCAGAGGAGGAACATCTCATGTCTCTCATCCTCGGCAGGGCCTGTTTCCGAAAAGGCACACATCCGGCTCCTTTTCCCACACGGAAGGTGGCAGCCCTGAAAGCTGTTGCTGGTCTTCACCGTCCCCCTGCAGCCTATTCACAGGCACAACAGGATTCAGGACCCGGGCTTGCCCAGAGGAGGAACATCTCATGGCTCTCGTCCTTGGCAGAGCCTGTTTCCGAGAAGGCACACGTCCGGCTCCTTGTCCCACACGGAAGGTGGCAGCCCTGAAAGCTGTTGCTGGTCTTCACCGTCCCCCTGCAGCCTATTCACAGGCACAACAGGATCTTGGACCCGGGCTTGCCCAGAGGAGGAACATCTCATGGCTCTCGTCCTCGGCAGAGTCTGATTCCGGAAAGGCACACGTCCGGCCCCTTGTCCCACACGGAAGGTGGCAGCCCTGAAAGCTGTTGCTGGTCTTCACCGTCCCCCTGCAGCCTATTCACAGGCACAACAGGATCTGGGGCCCGGGCTTGCCCAGAGGAGGAACATCTCATGGCTCTCGTCCTCGGCAGGGCCTCTTTCCGAAAAGGCACACGTCCGGCTCCTTGTCCCACACGGAAGTTGGCACCCCTGAAGGCTGTTGCTGGTCTTCACCGTCCCCCTGCAGCCTAGTCACAGGCACAACAGGACTCATGACGCGGGCTTGCCCAGAGGAGGAACATCTCATGGCTCTCGTCCTTGGCAGGGCCTCTTTCCGAAAAGGCACACGTCCGGCTCCTTGTCCCACACGGAAGGTGGCAGCCCTGAAAGCTGTTGCTGGTCTTCACCGTCCCCCTGCAGCCTATTCACAGGCACAACAGGATCTGGGACCCGGGATTGCCCAGAGGAGGAACATCTCATGGCTCTCGTCCTCGCCAGAGCCTGATTCCGGAAAGGCACATGTCCGGCTCCTTTTCCCACACGGAAGGTGGCAGGCTGGAATGATGTTGCTGGTCTTCACCGTCCCCCTGCAGCCTATTCACAGGCACAACAGGATCTGGGACCCGGGCTTGCCCAGAGGAGGAACATGTCATGGCTCTCGTCCTCGGAAGAGCCTCTTTCCGAAAAGGCACACGTCCGGCTCCTTGTCCCACACGGAAGGTGGCAGCCCTGAAAGCTGTTGCTGGTCTTCACCGTCCCCCTGCAGCCTATTCACAGGCACAACAGGATTCACGATGCGGGCTTGCTCAGAGGAGGAACATCTCATGGCTCTCATCCTTGGCAGGGCCTGTTTCCGAAAAGGCACACGTCCGGCTCCTTGTCCCACACGGAAGGTGGCAGCCCTGAAAGCTTTTCCTGGTTTCACCGTCCCCCTGCAGCTTATTCACAGGCACAAGAGGATCTGGGACCCTGGCTTGCCCAGAGGAGGAACATCTCATGTCTCTCATCCTCGGCAGGGCCTGTTTCCGAAAAGGCACACATCCGGCTCCTTTTCCCACACGGAAGGTGGCAGCCCTGAAAGCTGTTGCTGGTCTTCACCGTCCCCCTGCAGCCTATTCACAGGTACAACAGGATTCAGGACCCGGGCTTGCCCAGAGGAGGAACATCTCATGGCTCTCGTCCTTGGCAGAGCCTGTTTCCGAGAAGGCACACGTCCGGCTCCTTGTCCCACACGGAAGGTGGCAGCCCTGAAAGCTGTTGCTGGTCTTCACCGTCCGCCTGCAGCCTATTCACAGGCACAACAGGATCTTGGACCCGGGCTTGCCCAGAGGAGGAACATCTCATGGCTCTCGTCCTCGGCAGAGTCTGATTCCGGAAAGGCACACGTCCGGCCCCTTGTCCCACACGGAAGGTGGCAGCCCTGAAAGCTGTTGCTGGTCTTCACCGTCCCCCTGCAGCCTATTCACAGGCACAACAGGATCTGGGGCCCGGGCTTGCCCAGAGGAGGAACATCTCATGGCTCTCGTCCTCGGCAGGGCCTCTTTCCGAAAAGGCACACGTCCGGCTCCTTGTCCCACACGGAAGTTGGGACCCCTGAAGGATGTTGCTGGTCTTCACCGTCCCCCTGCAGCCTATTCACAGGCACAACAGGACTCATGGCGCGGGCTTGCCCAGAGGAGGAACATCTCATGGCTCTCGTCCTTGGCAGGGCCTCTTTCCGAAAAGGCACACGTCCGGCTCCTTGTCCCACACGGAAGGTGGCAGCCCTGAAAGCTGTTGCTGGTCTTCACCGTCCCCCTGCAGCCTATTCACAGGCACAACAGGATCTGGGACCCGGGCTTGCCCAGAGGAGGAACATCTCATGGCTCTCGTCCTCGCCAGAGCCTGATTCCGGAAAGGCACATGTCCGGCTCCTTGTCCCACACGGAAGGTGGCAGGCTGGAATGATGTTGCTGGTCTTCACCGTCCCCCTGCAGCCTATTCACAGGCACAACAGGATCTGGGACCCGGGCTTGCCCAGAGGAGGAACATGTCATGGCTCTCGTCCTCGGAAGAGCCTCTTTCCGAAAAGGCACACGTCCGGCTCCTTGTCCCACACGGAAGGTGGCAGCCCTGAAAGCTGTTGCTGGTCTTCACCATCCCCCTGCAGCCTATTCACAGGCACAACAGGATTCACGATGCGGGCTTGCTCAGAGGAGGAACATCTCATGGCTCTCATCCTTGGCAGGGCCTGTTTCCGAAAAGGCACACGTCCGGCTCCTTGTCCCACACGGAAGGTGGCAGCCCTGAAAGCTTTTCCTGGTTTCACCGTCCCCCTGCAGCTTATTCACAGGCACAAGAGGATCTGGGACCCTGGCTTGCCCAGAGGAGGAACATCTCATGTCTCTCATCCTCGGCAGGGCCTGTTTCCGAAAAGGCACACATCCGGCTCCTTTTCCCACACGGAAGGTGGCAGCCCTGAAAGCTGTTGCTGGTCTTCACCGTCCCCCTGCAGCCTATTCACAGGCACAACAGGATCTTGGACCTGGGCTTGCCCAGAGGAGGAACATCTCATGGCTCTCGTCCTCGGCAGAGTCTGATTCCGGAAAGGCACACGTCCGGCCCCTTGTCCCACACGGAAGGTGGCAGCCCTGAAAGCTGTTGCTGGTCTTCACCGTCCCCCTGCAGCCTATTCACAGGCACAACAGGATCTGGGGCCCGGGCTTGCCCAGAGGAGGAACATCTCATGGCTCTCGTCCTCGGCAGGGCCTGATTCCGGAAAGGCACATGTCCGGCTCCTTGTCCCACACGGAAGTTGGGACCATTGAAGGATGTTGCTGGTCTTCACCGTCCCCCTGCAGCCTATTCACAGGCACAACAGGACTCATGACGCGGGCTTGCCCAGAGGAGGAACATCTCATGGCTCTCGTCCTTGGCAGGGCCTCTTTCCGAAAAGGCACACGTCCGGCTCCTTGTCCCACACGGAAGGTGGCAGCCCTGAAAGCTGTTGCTGGTCTTCACCGTCCCCCTGCAGCCTATTCACAGGCACAACAGGATCTGGGACCCGGGCTTGCCCAGAGGAGGAACATCTCATGGCTCTCGTCCTCGCCAGAGCCTGATTCCGGAAAGGCACATGTCCGGCTCCTTGTCCCACACGGAAGGTGGCAGGCTGGAATGATGTTGCTGGTCTTCACCGTCCCCCTGCAGCCTATTCACAGGCACAACAGGATCTGGGACCCGGGCTTGCCCAGAGGAGGAACATGTCATGGCTCTCGTCCTCGGCAGGGCCCCTTTCCAAAAAGGCACACGTCTGGCTCCTTGTCCCACACGGAAGGTGTCAGGCCGGAAAGCTGTTGCTGGTCTTCACCGTCCCCCTGCAGCCTATTCACAGGCACAACAGGATCTGGGACCCGGGCTTGCCCAGAGGAGGAACATCTCATGGCTCTCGTCCTCAGCAGAGCCTGATTCCGAAAAGGCACACGTCCGGCTCCTTGTCCCACACGGAAGGTGGCAGCCCTGAAAGCTGTTGCTGGTCTTCACCGTCCCCCTGCAGCCTATTCACAGGTACAACAGGATTCAGGACCCGGGCTTGCCCAGAGGAGGAACATCTCATGGCTCTCGTCCTCGGCAGAGCCTGTTTCCGAGAAGGCACACGTCCGGCTCCTTGTCCCACACGGAAGGTGGCAGCCCTGAAAGCTGTTGCTGGTCTTCACCGTCCCCCTGCAGCCTATTCACAGGCACAACAGGATCTGGGACCCGGGCTTGCCCAGAGGAGGAACATCTCATGTCTCTCATCCTCGGCAGGTCCTGTTTCCGAAAAGGCACACATCCGGCTCCTTGTCCCACACGGAAGGTGGCAGCCCTGAAAGCTGTTGCTGGTCTTCACCGTCCCCCTGCAGCCTATTCACAGGCACAACAGGATCTGGGACCCGGGCTTGCCCAGAGGAGGAACATCTCATGGCTCTCGTCCTCGGCAGAATCTGATTCTGGAAAGGCACATGTCCGGCTCCTTGTCCCACACGGAAGGTGGCAGGCTGGAATGATGTTGCTGGTCTTCACCGTCCCCCTGCAGCCTATTCACAGGCACAACAGGATCTGGGACCCGGGCTTGCCCAGAGGAGGAACATGTCATGGCTCTCGTCCTCGGCAGGGCCCCTTTCCGAAAAGGCACACGTCCGGCTCCTTGTCCCACACGGAAGGTGTCAGGCCAGAAAGCTGTTGCTGGTCTTCACCGTCCCCCTGCAGCCTATTCACTGGCACAACAGGATCTGGGACCCTGGCTTGCCCAGAGGAGGAACATCTCATGGCTCTCGTCCTTGGCAGGGTCTGTTTCCGAAAAGGCACACGTCCGGCTCCTTGTCCCACACGGAAGGTGGCAGCCCTGAAAGCTGTTGCTGGTCTTCACCGTCCCCCTGCAGCCTATTCACAGGTACAACAGGATTCAGGACCCGGGCTTGCCCAGAGGAGGAACATCTCATGGCTCTCGTCCTTGGCAGAGCCTGTTTCCGAGAAGGCACACGTCCGGCTCCTTGTCCCACACGGAAGGTCGCAGCCCTGAAAGCTGTTGCTGGTCTTCACCGTCCCCCTGCAGCCTATTCACAGGCACAACAGGATTCACGACGCGGGCTTGCCCAGAGGAGGAACATCTCATGGCTCTCGTCCTCGGCGGAGCCTGATTCCGGAAAGGCACACGTCCGGCTCCTTGTCCAACACAGAAGGTGGCAGCGCTGAAAGCTGTTGCTGGTCTTCACCGTCCCCCTGCAGCCTATTCACAGGCACAACAGGATCTGGGACCCGGGCTTGCCCAGAGGAGGAACATCTCATGGCTCTCATCCTCGGCAGGGCCTGTTTCCGAAAAGGCACACGTCCGGCTCCTTGTCCCACACGGAAGGTGGCAGCCCTGAAAGCTTTTCCTGGTCTTCACCGTCCCCCTGCAGCTTATTCACAGGCACAACAGGATCTGGGACCCTGGCTTGCCCAGAGGAGGAACATCTCATGGCTCTCATCCTCGGCAGGTCCTGTTTCCGAAAAGGCACACATCCGGCTCCTTGTCCCACACGGAAGGTGGCAGCCCTGAAAGCTGTTGCTGGTCTTCACCGTCCCCCTGCAGCCTATTCACAGGCACAACAGGATTCAGGACCCGGGCTTGCCCAGAGGAGGAACATCTCATGGCTCTCGTCCTCGGCAGAGACTGATTCTGGAAAGGCACACGTCCGGCCCCTTGTCCCATACGGAAGGTGGCAGCCCTGAAAGCTGTTGCTGGTCTTCACCGTCCCCCTGCAGCCTATTCACAGGCACAACAGGATCTGGGACCCGGGCTTGCCCAGAGGAGGAACATCTCATGGCTCTCGTCCTCGCCAGAGCCTGTTTCCGAGAAGGCACATGTCCGGCTCCTTGTCCCACACGGAAGGTGGCAGGCTGGAATGATGTTGCTGGTCTTCACCGTCCCCCTGCAGCCTATTCACAGGCACAACAGGATCTGGGACCCGGGCTTGCCCAGAGGAGGAACATGTCATGGCTCTCGTCCTCGGCAGGGCCCCTTTCCGAAAAGGCACACGTCTGGCTCCTTGTCCCACACGGAAGGTGTCAGGCCGGAAAGCTGTTGCTGGTCTTCACCGTCCCCCTGCAGCCTATTCACAGGTACAACAGGATTCAGGACCCGGGCTTGCCCAGAGGAGGAACATCTCATGGCTCTCGTCCTCGGCAGAGCCTGTTTCCGAGAAGGCACACGTCCGGCTCCTTGTCCCACACGTAAGGTCGCAGCCCTGAAAGATGTTGCTGGTCTTCACCGTCCCCCTGCAGCCTATTCACAGGCACAACAGGATTCACGACGCGGGCTTGCCCAGAGGAGGAACATCTCATGGCTCTCGTCCTCGGCAGAGCCTGATTCCGGAAAGGCACACGTCCGGCTCCTTGTCCAACACAGAAGGTGGCAGCCCTGAAAGCTGTTGCTGGTCTTCACCGTCCCCCTGCAGCCTATTCACAGGCACAACAGGATCTGGGACCCGGGCTTGCCCAGAGGAGGAACATCTCATGGCTCTCATCCTCGGCAGGGCCTGTTTCCGAAAAGGCACTCGTCCGGCTCCTTGTCCCACACGGAAGGTGGCAGCCCTGAAAGCTTTTCCTGGTCTTCACCGTCCCCCTGCAGCTTATTCACAGGCACAACAGGATCTGGGACCCTGGCTTGCCCAGAGGAGGAACATCTCATGTCTCTCATCCTCGGCAGGTCCTGTTTCCGAAAAGGCACACATCCGGCTCCTTGTCCCACACGGAAGGTGGCAGCCCTGAAAGCTGTTGCTGGTCTTCACCGTCCCCCTGCAGCCTATTCACAGGTACAACAGGATCTGGGACCCGGGCTTGCCCAGAGGAGGAACATCTCATGGCTCTCGTCCTCAGCAGAGCCTGATTCCGAAAAGGCACACGTCCGGCTCCTTGTCCCACAAGGAAGGTGGCAGCCCTGAAAGCTGTTGCTGGTCTTCACCGTCCCCCTGCAGCCTATTCACAGGTACAACAGGATTCAGGACCCGGGCTTGCCCAGAGGAGGAACTTCTCATGGCTCTCGTCCTCGGCAGAGCCTCTTTCCGAAAAGGCACACGTCCGGCTCCTTGACCCACACGGAAGGTGGCAGCCCTGAAAGCTGTTGCTGGTCTTCACCGTCCCCCTGCAGCCTATTCACAGGCACAACAGGATCTGGGACCCGGGCTTGCCCAGAGGAGGAACATCTCATGGCTCTCGTCCTCGGCAGAGTCTGATTCTGGAAAGGCACACGTCCGGCCCCTTGTCCCACACGGAAGGTGGCAGCCCTGAAAGCTGTTGCTGGTCTTCACCGTCCCCCTGCAGCCTATTCACAGGCACAACAGGATCTGGGACCGGGGCTTGCCCAGAGGAGGAACATCTCATGGCTCTCGTCCTCGCCAGAGCCTGATTCCGGAAAGGCACATGTCCGGCTCCTTGTCCCACACGGAAGGTGGCAGGCTGGAATGATGTTGCTGGTCTTCACCGTCCCCCTGCAGCCTATTCACAGGCACAACAGGATCTGGGACCCGGGCTTGCCCAGAGGAGGAACATGTCATGGCTCTCGTCCTCGGCAGGGCCTGTTTCCGAAAAGGCACACGTCCGGCTCCTTGTCCCACACGGAAGGTGTCAGGCCAGAAAGCTGTTGCTGGTCTTCACCGTCCCCCTGCAGCCTATTCACTGGCACAACAGGATCTGGGACCCTGGCTTGCCCAGAGGAGGAACATCTCATGGCTCTCGTCCTTGGCAGGGTCTGTTTCCGAAAAGGCACACGTCCGGCTCCTTGTCCCACACGGAAGGTGGCAGCCCTGAAAGCTGTTGCTGGTCTTCACCGTCCCCCTGCAGCCTATTCACAGGTACAACAGGATTCAGGACCCGGGCTTTCCCA
Source organism: Astur gentilis (assembly GCF_929443795.1). Classification (NCBI taxonomy): domain Eukaryota; kingdom Metazoa; phylum Chordata; class Aves; order Accipitriformes; family Accipitridae; genus Astur; species Astur gentilis. The sequence goes on from NW_026061155.1 coordinate 11,527, forward strand.
GAGGAGGAACATCTCATGGCTCTCGTCCTTGGCAGAGCCTGTTTCCGAGAAGGCACACGTCCGGCTCCTTGTCCCACACGGAAGGTCGCAGCCCTGAAAGCTGTTGCTGGTCTTCACCGTCCCCCTGCAGCCTATTCACAGGCACAACAGGATTCACGACGCGGGCTTGCCCAGAGGAGGAACATCTCATGGCTCTCGTCCTCGGCGGAGCCTGATTCCGGAAAGGCACACGTCCGGCTCCTTGTCCAACACAGAAGGTGGCAGCGCTGAAAGCTGTTGCTGGTCTTCACCGTCCCCCTGCAGCCTATTCACAGGCACAACAGGATCTGGGACCCGGGCTTGCCCAGAGGAGGAACATCTCATGGCTCTCATCCTCGGCAGGGCCTGTTTCCGAAAAGGCACACGTCCGGCTCCTTGTCCCACACGGAAGGTGGCAGCCCTGAAAGCTGTTCCTGGTCTTCACCGTCCCCCTGCAGCTTATTCACAGGCACAACAGGATCTGGGACCCTGGCTTGCCCAGAGGAGGAACATCTCATGGCTCTCATCCTCGGCAGGTCCTGTTTCCGAAAAGGCACACATCCGGCTCCTTGTCCCACACGGAAGGTGGCAGCCCTGAAAGCTGTTGCTGGTCTTCACCGTCCCCCTGCAGCCTATTCACAGGCACAACAGGATTCAGGACCCGGGCTTGCCCAGAGGAGGAACATCTCATGGCTCTCGTCCTCGGCAGAGTCTGATTCTGGAAAGGCACACGTCCGGCCCCTTGTCCCATACGGAAGGTGGCAGCCCTGAAAGCTGTTGCTGGTCTTCACCGTCCCCCTGCAGCCTATTCACAGGCACAACAGGATCTGGGACCCGGGCTTGCCCAGAGGAGGAACATCTCATGGCTCTCGTCCTCGCCAGAGCCTGTTTCCGAGAAGGCACATGTCCGGCTCCTTGTCCCACACGGAAGGTGGCAGGCTGGAATGATGTTGCTGGTCTTCACCGTCCCCCTGCAGCCTATTCACAGGCACAACAGGATCTGGGACCCGGGCTTGCCCAGAGGAGGAACATGTCATGGCTCTCGTCCTCGGCAGGGCCCCTTTCCGAAAAGGCACACGTCTGGCTCCTTGTCCCACACGGAAGGTGTCAGGCCGGAAAGCTGTTGCTGGTCTTCACCGTCCCCCTGCAGCCTATTCACAGGTACAACAGGATTCAGGACCCGGGCTTGCCCAGAGGAGGAACATCTCATGGCTCTCGTCCTCGGCAGAGCCTGTTTCCGAGAAGGCACACGTCCGGCTCCTTGTCCCACACGTAAGGTCGCAGCCCTGAAAGATGTTGCTGGTCTTCACCGTCCCCCTGCAGCCTATTCACAGGCACAACAGGATTCACGACGCGGGCTTGCCCAGAGGAGGAACATCTCATGGCTCTCGTCCTCGGCGGAGCCTGATTCCGGAAAGGCACACGTCCGGCTCCTTGTCCAACACAGAAGGTGGCAGCCCTGAAAGCTGTTGCTGGTCTTCACCGTCCCCCTGCAGCCTATTCACAGGCACAAGAGGATCTGGGACCCGGGCTTGCCCAGAGGAGGAACATCTCATGGCTCTCATCCTCGGCAGGGCCTGTTTCCGAAAAGGCACTCGTCCGGCTCCTTGTCCCACACGGAAGGTGGCAGCCCTGAAAGCTTTTCCTGGTCTTCACCGTCCCCCTGCAGCTTATTCACAGGCACAACAGGATCTGGGACCCTGGCTTGCCCAGAGGAGGAACATCTCATGTCTCTCATCCTCGGCAGGTCCTGTTTCCGAAAAGGCACACATCCGGCTCCTTGTCCCACACGGAAGGTGGCAGCCCTGAAAGCTGTTGCTGGTCTTCACCGTCCCCCTGCAGCCTATTCACAGGTACAACAGGATCTGGGACCCGGGCTTGCCCAGAGGAGGAACATCTCATGGCTCTCGTCCTCAGCAGAGCCTGATTCCGAAAAGGCACACGTCCGGCTCCTTGTCCCACAAGGAAGGTGGCAGCCCTGAAAGCTGTTGCTGGTCTTCACCGTCCCCCTGCAGCCTATTCACAGGTACAACAGGATTCAGGACCCGGGCTTGCCCAGAGGAGGAACATCTCATGGCTCTCGTCCTCGGCAGAGCCTCTTTCCGAAAAGGCACACGTCCGGCTCCTTGACCCACACGGAAGGTGGCAGCCCTGAAAGCTGTTGCTGGTCTTCACCGTCCCCCTGCAGCCTATTCACAGGCACAACAGGATCTGGGACCCGGGCTTGCCCAGAGGAGGAACATCTCATGGCTCTCGTCCTCGGCAGAGTCTGATTCTGGAAAGGCACACGTCCGGCCCCTTGTCCCACACGGAAGGTGGCAGCCCTGAAAGCTGTTGCTGGTCTTCACCGTCCCCCTGCAGCCTATTCACAGGCACAACAGGATCTGGGACCGGGGCTTGCCCAGAGGAGGAACATCTCATGGCTCTCGTCCTCGCCAGAGCCTGATTCCGGAAAGGCACATGTCCGGCTCCTTGTCCCACACGGAAGGTGGCAGGCTGGAAAGATGTTGCTGGTCTTCACCGTCCCCCTGCAGCCTATTCACAGGCACAACAGGATCTGGGACCCGGGCTTGCCCAGAGGAGGAACATGTCATGGCTCTCGTCCTCGGCAGGGCCCCTTTCCGAAAAGGCACACGTCTGGCTCCTTGTCCCACACGGAAGGTGTCAGGCCGGAAAGCTGTTGCTGGTCTTCACCGTCCCCCTGCAGCCTATTCACAGGCACAACAGGATCTGGGACCCGGGCTTGCCCAGAGGAGGAACATCTCATGGCTCTCGTCCTCGGCAGAGCCTGATTCCGAGAAGGCACACGTCCGGCTCCTTGTCCCACACGGAAGGTGGCAGCCCTGAAAGCTGTTGCTGGTCTTCACCGTCCCCCTGCAGCCTATTCACAGGTACAACAGGATTCAGGACCCGTGCTTGCCCAGAGGAGGAACATCTCATGGCTCTCGTCCTCAGCAGAGCCTGTTTCCGAGAAGGCACACGTCCGGCTCCTTGTCCCACACGGAAGGTGGCAGCCCTGAAAGCTGTTGCTGGTCTTCACCGTCCCCCTGCAGCCTATTCACAGGCACAACAGGATCTGGGGCCCGGGCTTGCCCAGAGGAGGAACAACTCATGGCTCTCGACCTCGGCAGGGCCTCTTTCCGAAAAGGCACACTTCCGGCTCCTTGTCCCACACGGAAGTTGGCACCCCTGAAGGATGTTGCTGGTCTTCACCGTCCCCCTGCAGCCTATTCACAGGTAGAACAGGATTCAGGACCCGGGCTTGCCCAGAGGAGGAACATCTCATGGCTCTCATCCTCGGCAGGGCCTGTTTCCGAAAAGACACACATCCGGCTCCTTTTCCAACACGGAAGGTGGCAGCCCTGAAAGCTGTTGCTGGTCTTCACCGTCCCCCTGCAGCCTATTCACAGGCACAACAGGATCTGGAATACGGGCTTGCCCAGAGGAGGAAAATCTCATGGCTCTCGTCCTCGGAAGAGCCTCTTTCCGAAAAGGCACATGTCCGGCTCCTTGTCCCACACGGAAGGTGGCAGCCCTGAAAGCTGTTGCTGGTCTTCACCGTCCCCCTGCAGCCTATTCACAGTTAGAACAAGATTCAGGACCCGGGCTTGCCCAGAGGAGGAACATCTCATGGCTCTCGTCCTTGGCAGAGCCTGTTTCTGAGAAGGCACACGTCCGGCTCCTTGTCCCACACGGAAGGTGGCAGCCCTGAAAGCTGTTGCTGGTCTTCACCGTCCCCCTGCAGCCTATTCACAGGCACAACAGGATCTGGGACCCGGGCTTGCCCAGAGGAGGAACATCTCATGGCTCTCGTCCTCGGCGGAGCCTGATCCCGAGAAGGCACAAGTCCGGCTCCTTGTCCCACACGGAAGGTGGCAGCCCTGAAAGCTGTTGCTGGTCTTCACCGTCCCCCTGCAGCCTATTCACAGGCACAACAGGATTCACGATGCGGGCTTGCCCAGAGGAGGAACATCTCATGGCTCTCATCCTTGGCAGGGCCTGTTTCCGAAAAGGCACACGTCCGGCTCCTTGTCCCACACGGAAGGTGGCAGCCCTGAAAGCTTTTCCTGGTCTTCACCGTCCCCCTGCAGCTTATTCACAGGCACAAGAGGATCTGGGACCCTGGCTTGCCCAGAGGAGGAACATCTCATGTCTCTCATCCTCGGCAGGGCCTCTTTCCGAAATGGCACACATCCGGCTCCTTTTCCCACATGGAAGGTGGCAGCCCTGAAAGCTGTTGCTGGTCTTCACCGTCCCCCTGCAGCCTATTCACAGGTACAACAGGATTCAGGACCCAGGCTTGCCCAGAGGAGGAACATCTCATGGCTCTCGTCCTTGGCAGAGCCTGTTTCCGAGAAGGCACACGTCCGGCTCCTTGTCCCACACGGAAGGTGGCAGCCCTGAAAGCTGTTGCTGGTCTTCACCGTCCCCCTGCAGCCTATTCACAGGCACAACAGGATCTTGGACCCGGGCTTGCCCAGAGGAGGAACATCTCATGGCTCTCGTCCTCGCCAGAGCCTGATTCCGGAAAGGCACATGTCCGGCTCCTTGTCCCACACGGAAGGTGGCAGGCTGGAATGATGTTGCTGGTCTTCACCGTCCCCCTGCAGCCTATTCACAGGCACAACAGGATCTGGGACCCGGGCTTGCCCAGAGGAGGAACATCTCATGGCTCTCGTCCTCGGAAGAGCCTCTTTCCGAAAAGGCACACGTCCGGCTCCTTGTCCCACACGGAAGGTCGCAGCCCTGAAAGATGTTGCTGGTCTTCACCGTCCCCCTGCAGCCTATTCACAGGCACAACAGGATTCACGATGCGGGCTTGCCCAGAGGAGGAACATCTCATGGCTCTCGTCCTTGGCAGAGCCTGTTTCTGAGAAGGCACACGTACGGCTCCTTGTCCCACACGGAAGGTGGCAGCCCTGAAAGCTGTTGCTGGTCTTCACCGTCCCCCTGCAGCCTATTCACAGGTACAACAGGATTCAGGACCCGGGCTTGCCCAGAGGAGGAACTTCTCATGGCTCTTGTCCTCGACAGAGCCTCTTCCCGAAAAAGCACACGTCCGGCTCCTTGTCCCACACGGAAGGTGGCAGCCCTGAAAGCTGTTGCTGGTCTTCACTGTCCCCCTGCAGCCTATTCACAGGCACAACAGGATCTGGGACCCGGGCTTGCCCAGAGGAGGAACATCTCATGGCTCTCGTCCTCGGCAGAGCCTGATTCCGGAAAGGCACATGTCCGGCTCCTTGTCCCACACGGAAGGTGGCAGGCTGGAAAGATGTTGCTGGTCTTCACCGTCCCCCTGCAGCCTATTCACAGGCACAACAGGATCTGGGACCCGGGCTTGCCCAGAGGAGGAACATCTCATGGCTCTCGTCCTCGGCAGGGCCTCTTTCCGAAAAGGCACACGTCCGGCTCCTTGTCCCACACGGAAGGTGGCAGGCCGGAAAGCTGTTGCTGGTCTTCACCGTCCCCCTGCAGCCTATTCACAGGCACAACAGGATCTGCGACCCGGGCTTGCCCAGAGGAGGAACATCTCATGGCTCTCGTCCTCAGCAGAGCCTGATTCCGAAAAGGCACACGTCCGGCTCCTTGTCCCACACGGAAGGTGGCAGCCCTGAAAGCTGTTGCTGGTCTTCACCGTCCCCCTGCAGCCTATTCACAGGTACAACAGGATTCAGGACCCGGGCATGCCCAGAGGAGGAACTTCTCATGGCTCTCGTCCTCGGGAGAGCCTCTTTCCGAAAAGGCACACGTCCGGCTCCTTGTCCCACACGGAAGGTGGCAGCCCTGAAAGCTGTTGCTGGTCTTCACCGTCCCCCTGCAGCCTATTCACAGGTAGAACAGGATTCAGGACCCGGGCTTGCCCAGAGGAGGAACATCTCATGGCTCTCATCCTCGGCAGGGCCTGTTTCCGAAAAGACACACGTCCGGCTCCTTTTCCAACACGGAAGGTGGCAGCCCTGAAAGCTGTTGCTGGTCTTCACCGTCCCCCTGCAGCCTATTCACAGGCACAACAGGATCTGGAATACGGGCTTGCCCAGAGGAGGAAAATCTCATGGCTCTCGTCCTCAGCAGAACCTGTTTCGGAAACGGCACACATCCTGCACCTTGTCAGAAAAGGTTTACAGTTAGGGTTAGGGGTTAGGGTTAGGGTTAGGGGTTAGGGTTAGGTTAGGGTTAGGTTTAGGGTTAGGGTTCGGTTAGGGTTAGGTTTAGGGTTAGGGTTAGGGTTAGGGTTAGGGTTAGGGGTTAAGGTTAGGGTTAGGGTTAGGGTCAGGGTTAGGGTTAGGGTTAGGGCCATTAGGGTTAGGGTTAGGGTTAGGGTTTAGGGTCCATTAGGGTTAGGGGTTAGGGTTAGGGTTAGGGTTAGAGGGTTAGGGTTAGGGTTAGGGTTAGGGTTAGGGTCAGGGTTAGGGCCATTAGGGTTAGGGTTAGGTTTAGGGGTTAGGGTTAGGGTTAGTGTTAAGGGCTTAGGGTTAGGGTTAGGGTTAGGGTCGTTAGGGATGGGCTTAGGGTTAGGGTTAGGGGTTAGGGTTAGGGTTAGGGTGAGGGTTAGTCTCTCGTCCTCGGCAGAGCCTGTTTCCGAAAAGGCACACGTCCGGCTCCTTGTCCCACACGGAAGGTGGCAGGCCGGAAAGATGTTGCTGGTCTTCACCGTCCCCCTGCAGCCTATTCACAGGCACAACAGGATCTGGGACCCGGGCTTGCCCACAGGAGGAATATCTCATCGCTCTCGTCCTCGGCAGAGCCTGATTCCGAAAAGGCACAAGTACGGCTCCTTATCCCACACGGAAGGTGGCAGCCCTGAAAGCTGTTGCTGTTCTTCACCGTCCCCCTGCAGCCTATTCACAGGCATAATAGGATTCAGTACCCGGGCATGCCCAGAGGAGGAACATCTCATGGCTCTCTTCCTCGGCAGAGCCCGATTCCGAAAAGGCACACGTCCGGCTCCTTGTCCCACAAGGAAGGTGGCAGCCCTGAAAGCTGTTGCTGGTCTTCACCGTCCCCCTGCAGCCTATTCACAGGTACAACAGGATCTGGGACCCGGGCTTGCCCAGAGGAGGAACATCTCATGGCTCTCGTCCTCGGCAGGGCCTCTTTCCGAAAAGGCACACGTCCGGCTCCTTCTCCCACACGGAAGGTGGCAGCCCTGAAAGCTGTTGCTGGTCTTCACCGTCCCCCTGCAGCCTATTCACAGGCACAACAGGATCTGGGACCCGGGCTTGCCCAGAGGAGGAACATCTCATGGCTCTCGTCCTCGGCAGGGCCTCTTTTCGAAAAGGCACACGTCCGGCTCCTTGTCCCACTCGGAAGGTGGCAGCCCTGAAAGCTGTTGCTGGTCTTCACCGTCCCCCTGCAGCCTATTCACAGGCACAAGAGGATGTGGGACCCGGGCTTGCCCAGAGGAGGAACATGTCATGGCTCTCGTCCTCGGCAGGGCCCCTTTCCGAAAAGGCACACGTCTGGCTCCTTGTCCCACACGGAAGGTATCAGGCCGGAAAGCTGTTGCTGGTCTTCACCGTCCCCCTGCAGCCTATTCACAGGCACAAGAGGATGTGGGACCCGGGCTTGCCCAGAGGAGGAACATCTCATGGCTCTCGTCCTCAGCAGAGCCTGATTCCGAAAAGGCACACGTCCGGCTCCTTGTCCCACACGGAAGGTGGCAGCCCTGAAAGCTGTTGCTGGTCTTCACCGTCCCCCTGCAGCCTATTCACAGGTACAACAGGATTCAGGACCCGGGCTTGCCCAGAGGAGGAACATCTCATGGCTCTCGTCCTCGGCGGAGCCTGATTCCGAGAAGGCACACGTCCGGCTCCTTGTCCCACAAGGAAGGTGGCAGCCCTGAAAGCTGTTGCTGGTCTTCACCGTCCCCCTGCAGCCTATTCACAGGCACAACAGGATCTGGGACCCGGGCTTGCCCAGAGGAGGAACATCTCATGGCTCTCGTCCTCGGAAGAGCCTATTTCCGAAAAGGCACACGTCCGGCTCCTTGTCCCACACGGAAGGTGGCAGCCCTGAAAGCTGTTGCTGGTCTTCACCGTCCCCCTGCAGCCTATTAACAGGCACAACAGGATTCACGATGCGGGCTTGCCCAGAGGAGGAACATCTCATGGCTCTCATCCTCGGCAGGGCCTGTTTCCGAAAAGGCACACATCCGGCTCCTTGTCCCACACGGAAGGTGGCAGCCCTGAAAGCTTTTCCTGGTCTTCACCGTCCCCCTGCAGCTTATTCACAGGCACAACAGGATCTGGGACCCGGGCTTGCCCAGAGGAGGAACATCTCATGTCTCTCATCCTCGGCAGGGCCTGTTTCCGAAAAGGCACACATCCGGCTCCTTGTCCCACACGGAAGGTGGCAGCCCTGAAAGCTGTTGCTGGTCTTCACCGTCCCCCTGCAGCCTATTCACAGGCACAACAGGATCTGGGACCCGGGCTTGCCCAGAGGAGGAACATCTCATGGCTCTCGTCCTCGGCAGGGCCTCTTTTCGAAAAGGCACACGTCCGGCTCCTTGTCCCACTCGGAAGGTGGCAGCCCTGAAAGCTGTTGCTGGTCTTCACCGTCCCCCTGCAGCCTATTCACAGGCACAAGAGGATGTGGGACCCGGGCTTGCCCAGAGGAGGAACATGTCATGGCTCTCGTCCCCGTCAGGGCCCCTTTCCGAAAAGGCACACGTCTGGCTCCTTGTCCCACACGGAAGGTGTCAGGCCGGAAAGCTGTTGCTGGTCTTCACCGTCCCCCTGCAGCCTATTCACAGGCACAAGAGGATGTGGGACCCGGGCTTGCCCAGAGGAGGAACATCTCATGGCTCTCGTCCTCAGCAGAGCCTGATTCCGAAAAGGCACACGTCCGGCTCCTTGTCCCACACGGAAGGTGGCAGCCCTGAAAGCTGTTGCTGGTCTTCACCGTCCCCCTGCAGCCTATTCACAGGTACAACAGGATTCAGGACCCGGGCTTGCCCAGAGGAGGAACATCTCATGGCTCTCGTCCTCGGCGGAGCCTGATTCCGAGAAGGCACACGTCCGGCTCCTTGTCCCACACGGAAGGTGGCAGCCCTGAAAGCTGTTGCTGGTCTTCACCGTCCCCCTGCAGCCTATTCACAGGCACAACAGGATCTGGGACCCGGGCTTGCCCAGAGGAGGAACATCTCATGGCTCTCGTCCTCGGAAGAGCCTCTTTCCGAAAAGGCACACGTCCGGCTCCTTGTCCCACACGGAAGGTGGCAGCCCTGAAAGCTGTTGCTGGTCTTCACCGTCCCCCTGCAGCCTATTAACAGGCACAACAGGATTCACGATGCGGGCTTGCCCAGAGGAGGAACATCTCATGGCTCTCATCCTCGGCAGGGCCTGTTTCCGAAAAGGCACACATCCGGCTCCTTGTCCCACACGGAAGGTGGCAGCCCTGAAAGCTTTTCCTGGTCTTCACCGTCCCCCTGCAGCTTATTCACAGGCACAACAGGATCTGGGACCCAGGCTTGCCCAGAGGAGGAACATCTCATGTCTCTCATCCTCGGCAGGGCCTGTTTCCGAAAAGGCACACATCCGGCTCCTTGTCCCACACGGAAGGTGGCAGCCCTGAAAGCTGTTGCTGGTCTTCACCGTCCCCCTGCAGCCTATTCACAGGTACAACAGGATCTGGGACCCGGGCTTGCCCAGAGGAGGAACTTCTCATGGCTCTCGTCCTCAGAAGAGCCTCTTTCCGAAAAGGCACACGTCCGGCTCCTTGTCCCACACGGAAGGTGGCAGCCCTGAAAGCTGTTGCTGGTCTTCACCGTCCCCCTGCAGCCTATTCACAGGCACAACAGGATTCAGGACCCGGGCTTGCCCAGAGGAGGAACATCTCATGGCTCTCGTCCTTGGCAGGGCCTCTTTCCGAAAAGGCACACGTCCGGCTCCTTGTCCCACACGGAAGGTGGCAGCCCTGAAAGCTGTTGCTGGTCTTCACCGTCCCCCTGCAGCCTATTCACAGGCACAACAGGATTCACGACGCGGGCTTGCCCAGAGGAGGAACATCTCATGGCTCTCGTCCTCGGCGGAGCCTGTTTCCGAAAAGGCACACGTCCAGCTCCTTGTCCCACACAGAAGGTGGCAGCCCTGAAAGCTGTTGCTGGTCTTCACCGTCCCCCTGCAGCCTATTCACAGGCACAACAGGATCTGGGACCCGGGCTTGCCCAGAGGAGGAACATCTCATGGCTCTCGTCCTCGGAAGAGCCTCTTTCCGAAAAGGCACACGTCCGGCTCCTTGTCCCACACGGAAGGTGGCAGCCCTGAAAGCTGTTGCTGGTCTTCACCGTCCACCTGCAGCCTATTCACAGGCACAACAGGATTCACGATGCGGGCTTGCCCAGAGGAGGAACATCTCATGGCTCTCATCCTTGGCAGGGCCTGTTTCCGAAAAGGCACACGTCCGGCTCCTTGTCCCACACGGAAGGTGGCAGCCCTGAAAGCTTTTCCTGGTCTTCACCGTCCCCCTGCAGCTTATTCACAGGCACAAGAGGATCTGGGACCCTGGCTTGCCCAGAGGAGGAACATCTCATGTCTCTCATCCTCGGCAGGGCCTGTTTCCGAAATGGCACACATCCGGCTCCTTTTCCCACATGGAAGGTGGCAGCCCTGAAAGCTGTTGCTGGTCTTCACCGTCCCCCTGCAGCCTATTCACAGGTACAACAGGATTCAGGACCCAGGCTTGCCCAGAGGAGGAACATCTCATGGCTCTCGTCCTCGCCAGAGCCTGATTCCGGAAAGGCACATGTCCGGCTCCTTGTCCCACACGGAAGGTGGCAGGCTGGAATGATGTTGCTGGTCTTCACCGTCCCCCTGCAGCCTATTCACAGGCACAACAGGATCTGGGACCCGGGCTTGCCCAGAGGAGGAACATCTCATGGCTCTCGTCCTCGGAAGAGCCTCTTTCCGAAAAGGCACACGTCCGGCTCCTTGTCCCACACGGAAGGTCGCAGCCCTGAAAGATGTTGCTGGTCTTCACCGTCCCCCTGCAGCCTATTAACAGGCACAACAGGATTCACGATGCGGGCTTGCCCAGAGGAGGAACATCTCATGGCTCTCATCCTCGGCAGGGCCTGTTTCCGAAAAGGCACACATCCGGCTCCTTGTCCCACACGGAAGGTGGCAGCCCTGAAAGCTGTTGCTGGTCTTCACCGTCCCCCTGCAGCCTATTAACAGGCACAACAGGATTCACGATGCGGGCTTGCCCAGAGGAGGAACATCTCATGGCTCTCATCCTCGGCAGGGCCTGTTTCCGAAAAGGCACACATCCGGCTCCTTGTCCCACACGGAAGGTGGCAGCCCTGAAAGCTTTTCCTGGTCTTCACCGTCCCCCTGCAGCTTATTCACAGGCACAACAGGATCTGGGACCCGGGCTTGCCCAGAGGAGGAACATCTCATGTCTCTCATCCTCGGCAGGGCCTGTTTCCGAAAAGGCACACATCCGGCTCCTTGTCCCACACGGAAGGTGGCAGCCCTGAAAGCTGTTGCTGGTCTTCACCGTCCCCCTGCAGCCTATTCACAGGCACAACAGGATCTGGGACCCGGGCTTGCCCAGAGGAGGAACATCTCATGGCTCTCGTCCTCGGCAGGGCCTCTTTTCGAAAAGGCACACGTCCGGCTCCTTGTCCCACTCGGAAGGTGGCAGCCCTGAAAGCTGTTGCTGGTCTTCACCGTCCCCCTGCAGCCTATTCACAGGCACAAGAGGATGTGGGACCCGGGCTTGCCCAGAGGAGGAACATGTCATGGCTCTCGTCCCCGTCAGGGCCCCTTTCCGAAAAGGCACACGTCTGGCTCCTTGTCCCACACGGAAGGTGTCAGGCCGGAAAGCTGTTGCTGGTCTTCACCGTCCCCCTGCAGCCTATTCACAGGCAGAAGAGGATGTGGGACCCGGGCTTGCCCAGAGGAGGAACATCTCATGGCTCTCGTCCTCAGCAGAGCCTGATTCCGAAAAGGCACACGTCCGGCTCCTTGTCCCACACGGAAGGTGGCAGCCCTGAAAGCTGTTGCTGGTCTTCACCGTCCCCCTGCAGCCTATTCACAGGTACAACAGGATTCAGGACCCGGGCTTGCCCAGAGGAGGAACATCTCATGGCTCTCGTCCTCGGCGGAGCCTGATTCCGAGAAGGCACACGTCCGGCTCCTTGTCCCACACGGAAGGTGGCAGCCCTGAAAGCTTTTCCTGGTCTTCACCGTCCCCCTGCAGCCTATTCACAGGCACAACAGGATTCACGATGCGGGCTTGCCCAGAGGAGGAACATCTCATGGCTCTCATCCTCGGCAGGGCCTGTTTCCGAAAAGGCACACATCCGGCTCCTTGTCCCACACGGAAGGTGGCAGCCCTGAAAGCTTTTCCTGGTCTTCACCGTCCCCCTGCAGCTTATTCACAGGCACAACAGGATCTGGGACCCAGGCTTGCCCAGAGGAGGAACATCTCATGTCTCTCATCCTCGGCAGGGCCTGTTTCCGAAAAGGCACACATCCGGCTCCTTGTCCCACACGGAAGGTGGCAGCCCTGAAAGCTGTTGCTGGTCTTCACCGTCCCCCTGCAGCCTATTCACAGGCACAACAGGATTCACGACGCGGGCTTGCCCAGAGGAGGAACATCTCATGGCTCTCGTCCTCGGCGGAGCCTGTTTCCGAAAAGGCACACGTCCAGCTCCTTGTCCCACACAGAAGGTGGCAGCCCTGAAAGCTGTTGCTGGTCTTCACCGTCCCCCTGCAGCCTATTCACAGGCACAACAGGATCTGGGACCCGGGCTTGCCCAGAGGAGGAACATCTCATGGCTCTCGTCCTCGGAAGAGCCTCTTTCCGAAAAGGCACACGTCCGGCTCCTTGTCCCACACGGAAGGTGGCAGCCCTGAAAGCTGTTGCTGGTCTTCACCGTCCACCTGCAGCCTATTCACAGGCACAACAGGATTCACGATGCGGGCTTGCCCAGAGGAGGAACATCTCATGGCTCTCATCCTTGGCAGGGCCTGTTTCCGAAAAGGCACACGTCCGGCTCCTTGTCCCACACGGAAGGTGGCAGCCCTGAAAGCTTTTCCTGGTCTTCACCGTCCCCCTGCAGCTTATTCACAGGCACAAGAGGATCTGGGACCCTGGCTTGCCCAGAGGAGGAACATCTCATGTCTCTCATCCTCGGCAGGGCCTGTTTCCGAAATGGCACACATCCGGCTCCTTTTCCCACATGGAAGGTGGCAGCCCTGAAAGCTGTTGCTGGTCTTCACCGTCCCCCTGCAGCCTATTCACAGGTACAACAGGATTCAGGACCCAGGCTTGCCCAGAGGAGGAACATCTCATGGCTCTCGTCCTTGGCAGAGCCTGTTTCCGAGAAGGCACACGTCCGGCTCCTTGTCCCACACGGAAGGTGGCAGCCCTGAAAGCTGTTGCTGGTCTTCACCGTCCCCCTGCAGCCTATTCACAGGCACAACAGGATCTTGGACCCGGGCTTGCCCAGAGGAGGAACATCTCATGGCTCTCGTCCTCGCCAGAGCCTGATTCCGGAAAGGCACATGTCCGGCTCCTTGTCCCACACGGAAGGTGGCAGGCTGGAATGATGTTGCTGGTCTTCACCGTCCCCCTGCAGCCTATTCACAGGTACAACAGGATCTGGGACCCGGGCTTGCCCAGAGGAGGAACATCTCATGGCTCTCGTCCTCGGAAGAGCCTCTTTCCGAAAAGGCACACGTCCGGCTCCTTGTCCCACACGGAAGGTCGCAGCCCTGAAAGATGTTGCTGGTCTTCACCGTCCCCCTGCAGCCTATTCACAGGCACAACAGGATTCACGATGCGGGCTTGCCCAGAGGAGGAACATCTCATGGCTCTCGTCCTTGGCAGAGCCTGTTTCTGAGAAGGCACACGTACGGCTCCTTGTCCCACACGGAAGGTGGCAGCCCTGAAAGCTGTTGCTGGTCTTCACCGTCCCCCTGCAGCCTATTCACAGGTACAACAGGATTCAGGACCCGGGCTTGCCCAGAGGAGGAACTTCTCATGGCTCTTGTCCTCGACAGAGCCTCTTCCCGAAAAAGCACACGTCCGGCTCCTTGTCCCACACGGAAGGTGGCAGCCCTGAAAGCTGTTGCTGGTCTTCACCGTCCCCCTGCAGCCTATTCACAGGCACAACAGGATCTGGGACCCGGGCTTGCCCAGAGGAGGAACATCTCATGGCTCTCGTCCTCGGCAGAGCCTGATTCCGGAAAGGCACATGTCCGGCTCCTTGTCCCACACGGAAGGTGGCAGGCTGGAAAGATGTTGCTGGTCTTCACCGTCCCCCTGCAGCCTATTCACAGGCACAACAGGATCTGGGACCCGGGCTTGCCCAGAGGAGGAACATCTCATGGCTCTCGTCCTCGGCAGGGCCTCTTTCCGAAAAGGCACACGTCCGGCTCCTTGTCCCACACGGAAGGTGGCAGGCCGGAAAGCTGTTGCTGGTCTTCACCGTCCCCCTGCAGCCTATTCACAGGCACAACAGGATCTGCGACCCGGGCTTGCCCAGAGGAGGAACATCTCATGGCTCTCGTCCTCAGCAGAGCCTGATTCCGAAAAGGCACACGTCCGGCTCCTTGTCCCACACGGAAGGTGGCAGCCCTGAAAGCTGTTGCTGGTCTTAACCGTCCCCCTGCAGCCTATTCACAGGTACAACAGGATTCAGGACCCGGGCTTGCCCAGAGGAGGAACTTCTCATGGCTCTCGTCCTCGGGAGAGCCTCTTTCCGAAAAGGCACACGTCCGGCTCCTTGTCCCACACGGAAGGTGGCAGCCCTGAAAGCTGTTGCTGGTCTTCACCGTCCCCCTGCAGCCTATTCACAGGTAGAACAGGATTCAGGACCCGGGCTTGCCCAGAGGAGGAACATCTCATGGCTCTCATCCTCGGCAGGGCCTGTTTCCGAAAAGACACACGTCCGGCTCCTTTTCCAACACGGAAGGTGGCAGCCCTGAAAGCTGTTGCTGGTCTTCACCGTCCCCCTGCAGCCTATTCACAGGCACAACAGGATCTGGAATACGGGCTTGCCCAGAGGAGGAAAATCTCATGGCTCTCGTCCTCAGCAGAACCTGTTTCGGAAACGGCACACATCCTGCACCTTGTCAGAAAAGGTTTACAGTTAGGGTTAGGGGTTAGGGTTAGGGTTAGGGGTTAGGGTTAGGTTAGGGTTAGGTTTAGGGTTAGGGTTTGGTTAGGGTTAGGTTTAGGGTTAGGGTTAGGGTTAGGGTTAGGGTTAGGGGTTAAGGTTAGGGTTAGGGTTAGGGTCAGGGTTAGGGTTAGGGTTAGGGCCATTAGGGTTAGGGTTAGGGTTAGGGTTAGTGTTAGGGTCCATTAGGGTTAGGGGTTAGGGTTAGGGTTAGGGTTAGGGGTTAGGGTTAGGGTTAGGGTTAGGGTTAGGGTCAGGGTTAGGGCCATTAGGGTTAGGGTTAGGTTTAGGGGTTAGGGTTAGGGTTAGTGTTAAGGGCTTAGGGTTAGGGTTAGGGTTAGGGTCGTTAGGGATGGGCTTAGGGTTAGGGTTAGGGGTTAGGGTTAGGGTTAGGGTGAGGGTTAGTCTCTCGTCCTCGGCAGAGCCTGTTTCCGAAAAGGCACACGTCCGGCTCCTTGTCCCACACGGAAGGTGGCAGGCCGGAAAGATGTTGCTGGTCTTCACCGTCCCCCTGCAGCCTATTCACAGGCACAACAGGATCTGGGACCCGGGCTTGCCCACAGGAGGAATATCTCATCGCTCTCGTCCTCGGCAGAGCCTGATTCCGAAAAGGCACAAGTACGGCTCCTTATCCCACACGGAAGGTGGCAGCCCTGAAAGCTGTTGCTGGTCTTCACCGTCCCCCTGCAGCCTATTCACAGGCATAATAGGATTCAGTACCCGGGCATGCCCAGAGGAGGAACATCTCATGGCTCTCTTCCTCGGCAGAGCCCGATTCCGAAAAGGCACACGTCCGGCTCCTTGTCCCACAAGGAAGGTGGCAGCCCTGAAAGCTGTTGCTGGTCTTCACCGTCCCCCTGCAGCCTATTCACAGGTACAACAGGATCTGGGACCCGGGCTTGCCCAGAGGAGGAACATCTCATGGCTCTCGTCCTCGGCAGGGCCTCTTTCCGAAAAGGCACACGTCCGGCTCCTTCTCCCACACGGAAGGTGGCAGCCCTGAAAGCTGTTGCTGGTCTTCACCGTCCCCCTGCAGCCTATTCACAGGCACAACAGGATCTGGGACCCGGGCTTGCCCAGAGGAGGAACATCTCATGGCTCTCGTCCTCGGCAGGGCCTCTTTTCGAAAAGGCACACGTCCGGCTCCTTGTCCCACTCGGAAGGTGGCAGCCCTGAAAGCTGTTGCTGGTCTTCACCGTCCCCCTGCAGCCTATTCACAGGCACAAGAGGATGTGGGACCCGGGCTTGCCCAGAGGAGGAACATGTCATGGCTCTCGTCCTCGGCAGGGCCCCTTTCCGAAAAGGCACACGTCTGGCTCCTTGTCCCACACGGAAGGTGGCAGCCCTGAAAGCTGTTGCTGGTCTTCACCGTCCCCCTGCAGCCTATTAACAGGCACAACAGGATTCACGATGCGGGTTTTCCCAGAGGAGGAACATCTCATGGCTCTCATCCTCGGCAGATCCTGTTTCCGAAAAGGCACACATCCGGCTCCTTGTCCCACACGGAAGGTGGCAGCCCTGAAAGCTGTTGCTGGTCTTCACCGTCCCCCTGCAGCCTATTAACAGGCACAACAGGATTCACGATGCGGGCTTGCCCAGAGGAGGAACATCTCATGGCTCTCATCCTCGGCAGGGCCTGTTTCCGAAAAGGCACACATCCGGCTCCTTGTCCCACACGGAAGGTGGCAGCCCTGAAAGCTTTTCCTGGTCTTCACCGTCCCCCTGCAGCTTATTCACAGGCACAACAGGATCTGGGACCCGGGCTTGCCCAGAGGAGGAACATCTCATGTCTCTCATCCTCGGCAGGGCCTGTTTCCGAAAAGGCACACATCCGGCTCCTTGTCCCACACGGAAGGTGGCAGCCCTGAAAGCTGTTGCTGGTCTTCACCGTCCCCCTGCAGCCTATTCACAGGCACAACAGGATCTGGGACCCGGGCTTGCCCAGAGGAGGAACATCTCATGGCTCTCGTCCTCGGCAGGGCCTCTTTTCGAAAAGGCACACGTCCGGCTCCTTGTCCCACTCGGAAGGTGGCAGCCCTGAAAGCTGTTGCTGGTCTTCACCGTCCCCCTGCAGCCTATTCACAGGCACAAGAGGATGTGGGACCCGGGCTTGCCCAGAGGAGGAACATGTCATGGCTCTCGTCCCCGTCAGGGCCCCTTTCCGAAAAGGCACACGTCTGGCTCCTTGTCCCACACGGAAGGTGTCAGGCCGGAAAGCTGTTGCTGGTCTTCACCGTCCCCCTGCAGCCTATTCACAGGCAGAAGAGGATGTGGGACCCGGGCTTGCCCAGAGGAGGAACATCTCATGGCTCTCGTCCTCAGCAGAGCCTGATTCCGAAAAGGCACACGTCCGGCTCCTTGTCCCACACGGAAGGTGGCAGCCCTGAAAGCTGTTGCTGGTCTTCACCGTCCCCCTGCAGCC
Source organism: Astur gentilis (assembly GCF_929443795.1). NCBI lineage: Eukaryota > Metazoa > Chordata > Aves > Accipitriformes > Accipitridae > Astur > Astur gentilis. The sequence goes on from NW_026061155.1 coordinate 29,094, forward strand.
TATTCACAGGTACAACAGGATTCAGGACCCGGGCTTGCCCAGAGGAGGAACATCTCATGGCTCTCGTCCTCGGCGGAGCCTGATTCCGAGAAGGCACACGTCCGGCTCCTTGTCCCACACGGAAGGTGGCAGCCCTGAAAGCTTTTCCTGGTCTTCACCGTCCCCCTGCAGCCTATTCACAGGCACAACAGGATTCACGATGCGGGCTTGCCCAGAGGAGGAACATCTCATGGCTCTCATCCTCGGCAGGGCCTGTTTCCGAAAAGGCACACATCCGGCTCCTTGTCCCACACGGAAGGTGGCAGCCCTGAAAGCTTTTCCTGGTCTTCACCGTCCCCCTGCAGCTTATTCACAGGCACAACAGGATCTGGGACCCAGGCTTGCCCAGAGGAGGAACATCTCATGTCTCTCATCCTCGGCAGGGCCTGTTTCCGAAAAGGCACACATCCGGCTCCTTGTCCCACACGGAAGGTGGCAGCCCTGAAAGCTGTTGCTGGTCTTCACCGTCCCCCTGCAGCCTATTCACAGGTACAACAGGATCTGGGACCCGGGCTTGCCCAGAGGAGGAACTTCTCATGGCTCTCGTCCTCAGAAGAGCCTCTTTCCGAAAAGGCACACGTCCGGCTCCTTGTCCCACACGGAAGGTGGCAGCCCTGAAAGCTGTTGCTGGTCTTCACCGTCCCCCTGCAGCTTATTCACAGGCACAACAGGATTCAGGACCCGGGCTTGCCCAGAGGAGGAACATCTCATGGCTCTCGTCCTTGGCAGGGCCTCTTTCCGAAAAGGCACACGTCCGGCTCCTTGTCCCACACGGAAGGTGGCAGCCCTGAAAGCTGTTGCTGGTCTTCACCGTCCCCCTGCAGCCTATTCACAGGCACAACAGGATTCACGACGCGGGCTTGCCCAG
>NW_026061155.1:35000-57500 GCF_929443795.1 Astur gentilis
CATCTCATGGCTCTCGTCCTCGGCGGAGCCTGATTCCGAGAAGGCACACGTCCGGCTCCTTGTCCCACACGGAAGGTGGCAGCCCTGAAAGCTGTTGCTGGTCTTCACCGTCCCCCTGCAGCCTATTCACAGGCACAACAGGATCTGGGACCCGGGCTTGCCCAGAGGAGGAACATCTCATGGCTCTCGTCCTCGGAAGAGCCTCTTTCCGAAAAGGCACACGTCCGGCTCCTTGTCCCACACGGAAGGTGGCAGCCCTGAAAGCTGTTGCTGGTCTTCACCGTCCCCCTGCAGCCTATTAACAGGCACAACAGGATTCACGATGCGGGCTTGCCCAGAGGAGGAACATCTCATGGCTCTCATCCTCGGCAGGGCCTGTTTCCGAAAAGGCACACATCCGGCTCCTTGTCCCACACGGAAGGTGGCAGCCCTGAAAGCTTTTCCTGGTCTTCACCGTCCCCCTGCAGCTTATTCACAGGCACAACAGGATCTGGGACCCAGGCTTGCCCAGAGGAGGAACATCTCATGTCTCTCATCCTCGGCAGGGCCTGTTTCCGAAAAGGCACACATCCGGCTCCTTGTCCCACACGGAAGGTGGCAGCCCTGAAAGCTGTTGCTGGTCTTCACCGTCCCCCTGCAGCCTATTCACAGGTACAACAGGATCTGGGACCCGGGCTTGCCCAGAGGAGGAACTTCTCATGGCTCTCGTCCTCAGAAGAGCCTCTTTCCGAAAAGGCACACGTCCGGCTCCTTGTCCCACACGGAAGGTGGCAGCCCTGAAAGCTGTTGCTGGTCTTCACCGTCCCCCTGCAGCTTATTCACAGGCACAACAGGATTCAGGACCCGGGCTTGCCCAGAGGAAGAACATCTCATGGCTCTCGTCCTTGGCAGAGCCTGTTTCCGAGAAGGCACACGTCCGGCTCCTTGTCCAACACGGAAGATGGCAGCCCTGAAAGCTGTTGCTGGTCTTCACCGTCCCCCTGCAGCCTATTAGCAGGCACAACAGGATTCACGATGCGGGCTTGCCCAGAGGAGGAACATCTCATGGCTCTCGTCCTCGGCAGGGCCTCTTTCCGAAAAGGCACACGTCCGGCTCCTTGTCCCACACGGAAGGTGGCAGCCCTGAAAGCTGTTGCTGGTCTTCACCGTCCCCCTGCAGCCTATTCACAGGCACAACAGGATTCACGACGCGGGCTTGCCCAGAGGAGGAACATCTCATGGCTCTCGTCCTCGGCGGAGCCTGTTTCCGAAAAGGCACACGTCCAGCTCCTTGTCCCACACAGAAGGTGGCAGCCCTGAAAGCTGTTGCTGGTCTTCACCGTCCCCCTGCAGCCTATTCACAGGCACAACAGGATCTGGGACCCGGGCTTGCCCAGAGGAGGAACATCTCATGGCTCTCGTCCTCAGCAGAGCCTGATTCCGAAAAGGCACACGTCCGGCTCCTTGTCCCACACGGAAGGTGGCAGCCCTGAAAGCTGTTGCTGGTCTTCACCGTCCCCCTGCAGCCTATTCACAGGTACAACAGGAGTCAGGACCCGGGCTTGCCCAGAGGAGGAACATCTCATGGCTCTCGTCCTCGGCGGAGCCTGATTCCGAGAAGGCACACGTCCGGCTCCTTGTCCCACACGGAAGGTGGCAGCCCTGAAAGCTGTTGCTGGTCTTCACCGTCCCCCTGCAGCCTATTCACAGGCACAACAGGATCTGGGACCCGGGCTTGCCCAGAGGAGGAACATCTCATGGCTCTCGTCCTCGGAAGAGCCTGAATCCGGAATGGCACACGTCCGGCTCCTTGTCCCACACGGAAGGTGGCAGCCCTGAAAGCTGTTGCTGGTCTTCACCGTCCCCCTGCAGCCTATTAACAGGCACAACAGGATTCACGATGCGGGCTTGCCCAGAGGAGGAACATCTCATGGCTCTCATCCTCGGCAGGGCCTGTTTCCGAAAAGGCACACATCCGGCTCCTTGTCCCACACGGAAGGTGGCAGCCCTGAAAGCTTTTCCTGGTCTTCACCGTCCCCCTGCAGCTTATTCACAGGCACAACAGGATCTGGGACCCGGGCTTGCCCAGAGGAGGAACATCTCATGTCTCTCATCCTCGGCAGGGCCTGTTTCCGAAAAGGCACACATCCGGCTCCTTGTCCCACACGGAAGGTGGCAGCCCTGAAAGCTGTTGCTGGTCTTCACCGTCCCCCTGCAGCCTATTCACAGGCACAACAGGATCTGGGACCCGGGCTTGCCCAGAGGAGGAACATCTCATGGCTCTCGTCCTCGGCAGGGCCTCTTTTCGAAAAGGCACACGTCCGGCTCCTTGTCCCACACGGAAGGTGGCAGCCCTGAAAGCTGTTGCTGGTCTTCACCGTCCCCCTGCAGCCTATTCACAGGCACAAGAGGATGTGGGACCTGGGCTTGCCCAGAGGAGGAACATGTCATGGCTCTCGTCCCCGTCAGGGCCCCTTTCCGAAAAGGCACTAGTCTGGCTCCTTGTCCCACACGGAAGGTGTCAGGCCGGAAAGCTGTTGCTGGTCTTCACCGTCCCCCTGCAGCCTATTCACAGGCACAAGAGGATGTGGGACCCGGGCTTGCCCAGAGGAGGAACATCTCATGGCTCTCGTCCTCAGCAGAGCCTGATTCCGAAAAGGCACACGTCCGGCTCCTTGTCCCACACGGAAGGTGGCAGCCCTGAAAGCTGTTGCTGGTCTTCACCGTCCCCCTGCAGCCTATTCACAGGTACAACAGGATTCAGGACCCGGGCTTGCCCAGAGGAGGAACATCTCATGGCTCTCGTCCTCGGCGGAGCCTGATTCCGAGAAGGCACACGTCCGGCTCCTTGTCCCACACGGAAGGTGGCAGCCCTGAAAGCTGTTGCTGGTCTTCACCGTCCCCCTGCAGCCTATTCACAGGCACAACAGGATCTGGGACCCGGGCTTGCCCAGAGGAGGAACATCTCATGGCTCTCGTCCTCGGAAGAGCCTCTTTCCGAAAAGGCACACGTCCGGCTCCTTGTCCCACACGGAAGGTGGCAGCCCTGAAAGCTGTTGCTGGTCTTCACCGTCCCCCTGCAGCCTATTAACAGGCACAACAGGATTCACGATGCGGGCTTGCCCAGAGGAGGAACATCTCATGGCTCTCATCCTCGGCAGGGCCTGTTTCCGAAAAGGCACACATCCGGCTCCTTGTCCCACACGGAAGGTGGCAGCCCTGAAAGCTTTTCCTGGTCTTCACCGTCCCCCTGCAGCTTATTCACAGGCACAACAGGATCTGGGACCCGGGCTTGCCCAGAGGAGGAACATCTCATGTCTCTCATCCTCGGCAGGGCCTGTTTCCGAAAAGGCACACATCCGGCTCCTTGTCCCACACGGAAGGTGGCAGCCCTGAAAGCTGTTGCTGGTCTTCACCGTCCCCCTGCAGCTTATTCACAGGCACAACAGGATTCAGGACCCGGGCTTGCCCAGAGGAGGAACATCTCATGGCTCTCGTCCTTGGCAGAGCCTGTTTCCGAGAAGGCACACGTCCGGCTCCTTGTCCAACACGGAAGATGGCAGCCCTGAAAGCTGTTGCTGGTCTTCACCGTCCCCCTGCAGCCTATTAGCAGGCACAACAGGATTCACGATGCGGGCTTGCCCAGAGGAGGAACATCTCATGGCTCTCGTCCTCGGCAGGGCCTCTTTCCGAAAAGGCACACGTCCGGCTCCTTGTCCCACACGGAAGGTGGCAGCCCTGAAAGCTGTTGCTGGTCTTCACCGTCCCCCTGCAGCCTATTCACAGGCACAACAGGATTCACGACGCGGGCTTGCCCAGAGGAGGAACATCTCATGGCTCTCGTCCTCGGCGGAGCCTGATTCCGAAAAGGCACACGTCCAGCTCCTTGTCCCACACAGAAGGTGGCAGCCCTGAAAGCTGTTGCTGGTCTTCACCGTCCCCCTGCAGCCTATTCACAGGCACAACAGGATTCACGATGCGGGCTTGCCCAGAGGAGGAACATCTCATGGCTCTCATCCTCGGCAGGGCCTGTTTCAGAAAAGACACACGTCCGGCTCCTTTTCCTACACGGAAGGTGGCAGCCCTGAAAGCTGTTGCTGGTCTTCACCGTCCCCCTGCAGCCTATTCACAGGCACAACAGGATCTGGAATACGGGCTTGCCCAGAGGAGGAAAATCTCATGGCTCTCGTACTCAGCAGAACCTGTTTCGGAAACGGCACACATCCTGCACCTTGTCAGAAAAGGTTTACAGGTAGGGTTAGGGGTTAGGGTTAGGGTTAGGGGTTAGGGTTAGGTTAGGGTTAGGTTTAGGGTTAGGGTTCGGTTAGGGTTAGGGTTAGGTTTAGGGTTAGGGTTAGGGTTAGGGTTATGGGTTAAGGTTAGGGTTTGGGTTAGGGTCAGGGTTAGGGTTAGGGTTAGGGCCATTAGGGTTAGGGTTAGGGTTAGGGTTTAGGCTTAGGGTTAGGGATTAGGGTTAGGATTAGGGTTAGGGGGTTAGGGTTAGGGTTAGGGTTAGGGTCAGGGTTAGGGCCATTAGGGTTAGGGTTAGGTTTAGGGGTTAGGGTTAGGGTTAGTGTTAAGGGCTTAGGGTTAGGGTAAGGGTTAGGGTCGTTAGGGATGGGCTTAGGGTTAGGGTTAGGGGTTAGGGTTAGGGTTAGGGTGAGGGTTAGTCTCTCGTCCTCGGCAGAGCCTGTTTCCGAAAAGGCACACGTCCGGCTCCTTGTCCCACACGGAAGGTGGCAGGCCGGAAAGCTGTTGCTGGTCTTCACCGTCCCCCTGCAGCCTATTCACACGCACAACAGGATCTGGGACCCGGGCTTGCCCACAGGAGGAACATCTCATCGCTCTCGTCCTCGGCAGAGCCTGATTCCGAAAAGGCACACGTACGGCTCCTTATCCCACAGGGAAGGTGGCAGCCCTGAAAGCTGTTGCTGGTCTTCACCGTCCCCCTGCAGCCTATTCACAGGCATAATAGGATTCAGTACCCGGGCATGCCCAGAGGAGGAACATCTCATGGCTCTCTTCCTCGGCAGAGCCCGATTCCGAAAAGGCACACGTCCGGCTCCTTGTCCCACAAGGAAGGTGGCAGCCCTGAAAGCTGTTGCTGGTTTTCACCGTCCCCCTGCAGCCTATTCACAGGCACAACAGGATCTGGGACCCGGGCTTGCCCAGAGGAGGAACATCTCATGGCTCTCGTCCTCGGCAGGGCCTCTTTCCGAAAAGGCACACGTCCGGCTCCTTGTCCCACACGGAAGGTGGCAGCCCTGAAAGCTGTTGCTGGTCTTCACCGTCCCCCTGCAGCCTATTCACAGGCACAACAGGATCTGGGACCCGGGCTTGCCCAGAGGAGGAACATCTCATGGCTCTCGTCCTCGGCAGGGCCTCTTTCCGAAAAGGCACACGTCCGGATCATTGTCCCACACGGAAGGTGGCAGCCCTGAAAGCTGTTGCTGGTCTTCACCGTCCCCCTGCAGCCTATTCACAGGCACAAGAGGATGTGGGACCCGGGCTTGCCCAGAGGAGGAACATGTCATGGCTCTCGTCCTCGGCAGGGCCCCTTTCCGAAAAGGCACACGTCTGGCTCCTTGTCCCACACGGAAGGTGGCAGCCCTGAAAGCTGTTGCTGGTCTTCACCGTCCCCCTGCAGCCTATTCACAGGCACAACAGGATCTGGGATCCGGGCTTGCCCAGAGGAGGAACATCTCATGGCTCTCGTCCTCGGCAGAGCCTATTTCCGAGAAGGCACACGTCCGGCTCCTTGTCCCACACGGAAGGTCGCAGCCCTGAAAGATGTTGCTGGTCTTCACCGTCCCCCTGCAGCCTATTCACAGGCACAACAGGATTCACGATGCGGGCTTGCCCAGAGGAGGAGCATCTCATGGCTCTCATCCTCGGCAGGGCCTGTTTCCGAAAAGGCACACGTCCGGCTCCTTGTCCCACACGGAAGGTGGCAGCCCTGAAAGCTTTTCCTGGTCTTCACCGTCCCCCTGCAGCTTATTCACAGGCACAACAGGATCTGGGACCCTGGCTTGCCCAGAGGAGGAACATCTCATGTCTCTCATCCTCGGCAGTTCCTGTTTCCGAAAAGGCACACATCCGGCTCCTTGTCCCACACGGAAGGTGGCAGCCCTGAAAGCTGTTGCTGGTCTTCACCGTCCCCCTGCAGCCTATTCACAGGTACAACAGGATTCAGGACCCGGGCTTGCCCAGAGGAGGAACATCTCATGGCTCTCGTCCTCGGCAGGGCCTCTTTCCGAAAAGGCACACGTACGGCTCCTTGTCCCACACGGAAGGTGGCAGGCTGGAAAGATGTTGCTGGTCTTCACCGTCCCCCTGCAGCCTATTCACAGGCACAACAGGATCTGGGACCCGGGCTTGCCCAGAGGAGGAACATCTCATGGCTCTCGTCCTCGGCAGGGCCTCTTTCCGAAAAGGCACACGTCCGGCTCCTTGTCCCACACGGAAGGTGGCAGGCCGGAAAGCTGTTGCTGGTCTTCACCGTCCCCCTGCAGCCTATTCACAGGCACAACAGGATCTGGGACCCGGGCTTGCCCAGAGGAGGAACATCTCATGGCTCTCGTCCTCAGCAGAGCCTGATTCCGAAAAGGCACACGTCCGGCTCCTTGTCCCACACGGAAGGTGGCAGCCCTGAAAGCTGTTGCTGGTCTTCACCGTCCCCCTGCAGCCTATTCAAAGGCACAACAAGATTCAGGACCCGGGCACGCCCAGAGGAGGAACATATCATGGCTCTCGTCCTCGGCGGAGCCTCTTTCCGAGAAGGCACACGTCCGGCTCCTTGTCCCACACGGAAGGTGGCAGCCCTGAAAGCTGTTGCTGGTCTTCACCGTCCCCCTGCAGCCTATTCACAGGCACAACAGGATCTGGGACCCGGGCTTGCCCAGAGGAGGAACATCTCATGGCTCTCGTCCTCGGCAGGGCCTCTTTCCGAAAAGGCACACGTCCGGCTCCTTGTCCCACAGGAAGGTGGCAGCCCTGAAAGCTGTTGCTGGTCTTCACCGTCCCCCTGCAGCCTATTCACAGGCACAAGAGGATGTGGGACCCGGGCTTGCCCAGAGGAGGAACATGTCATGGCTCTCGTCCTCGGCAGGGCCCCTTTCCGAAAAGCACACGTCTGGCTCCTTGTCCCACACGGAAGGTGTCAGGCCGGAAAGCTGTTGCTGGTCTTCACCGTCCCCCTGCAGCCTATTCACAGGCACAACAGGATCTGGGACCCGGGCTTGCCCAGAGGAGGAACATCTCATGGCTCTCGTCCTCAGCAGAGCCTGATTCCGAAAAGGCACACGTCCGGCTCCTTGTCCCACACGGAAGGTGGCAGCCCTGAAAGCTGTTGCTGGTCTTCACCGTCCCCCTGCAGCCTATTCACAGGCACAACAGGATCTGGGACCCGGGCTTGCCCAGAGGAGGAACATCTCATGGCTCTCGTCCTCAGCAGAGCCTGATTCCGAAAAGGCACACGTCCGGCTCCTTGTCCCACACGGAAGGTGGCAGCCCTGAAAGCTGTTGCTGGTCTTCACCGTCCCCCTGCAGCCTATTCACACGCACAACAGGATCTGGGACCCGGGCTTGCCCACAGGAGGAATATCTCATCGCTCTCGTCCTCGGCAGAGCCTGATTCCGAAAAGGCACACGTACGGCTCCTTATCCCACACGGAAGGTGGCAGCCCTGAAAGCTGTTGCTGGTCTTCACCGTCCCCCTGCAGCCTATTCACAGGCATAATAGGATTCAGTACCCGGGCATGCCCAGAGGAGGAACATGTCATGGCTCTCGTCCTCGGCAGGGCCCCTTTCCGAAAAGGCACACGTCTGGCTCCTTGTCCCACACGGAAGGTGTCAGGCCGGAAAGCTGTTGCTGGTCTTCACCATCCCCCTGCAGCCTATTCACAGGCACAACAGGATCTGGGACCCGGGCTTGCCCAGAGGAGGAACATCTCATGGCTCTCGTCCTCAGCAGAGCCTGATTCCGAAAAGGCACACGTCCGGCTCCTTGTCCCACACGGAAGGTGGCAGCCCTGAAAGCTGTTGCTGGTCTTCACCGTCCCCCTGCAGCCTATTCACAGGTACAACAGGATTCAGGACCCGGGCTTGCCCAGAGGAGGAACATCTCATGGCTCTCGTCCTCGGCGGAGCCTGATTCCGAGAAGGCACACGTCCGGCTCCTTGTCCCACAAGGAAGGTGGCAGCCCTGAAAGCTGTTGCTGGTCTTCACCGTCCCCCTGCAGCCTATTCACAGGCACAACAGGATCTGGGACCCGGGCTTGCCCAGAGGAGGAACATCTCATGGCTCTCGTCCTCGGAAGAGCCTATTTCCGAAAAGGCACACGTCCGGCTCCTTGTCCCACACGGAAGGTGGCAGCCCTGAAAGCTGTTGCTGGTCTTCACCGTCCCCCTGCAGCCTATTAACAGGCACAACAGGATTCACGATGCGGGCTTGCCCAGAGGAGGAACATCTCATGGCTCTCATCCTCGGCAGGGCCTGTTTCCGAAAAGGCACACATCCGGCTCCTTGTCCCACACGGAAGGTGGCAGCCCTGAAAGCTTTTCCTGGTCTTCACCGTCCCCCTGCAGCTTATTCACAGGCACAACAGGATCTGGGACCCGGGCTTGCCCAGAGGAGGAACATCTCATGTCTCTCATCCTCGGCAGGGCCTGTTTCCGAAAAGGCACACATCCGGCTCCTTGTCCCACACGGAAGGTGGCAGCCCTGAAAGCTGTTGCTGGTCTTCACCGTCCCCCTGCAGCCTATTCACAGGTACAACAGGATCTGGGACCCGGGCTTGCCCAGAGGAGGAACATCTCATGGCTCTCGTCCTCGGCAGGGCCTCTTTCCGAAAAGGCACACGTCCGGCTCCTTGTCCCACACGGAAGGTGGCAGCCCTGAAAGCTGTTGCTGGTCTTCACCGTCCCCCTGCAGCTTATTCACAGGCACAACAGGATTCTGGACCCGGGCTTGCCCAGAGGAGGAACATCTCATGGCTCTCGTCCTTGGCAGAGCCTGTTTCCGAGAAGGCACACGTCCGGCTCCTTGTCCAACACGGAAGATGGCAGCCCTGAAAGCTGTTGCTGGTCTTCACCGTCCCCCTGCAGCCTATTAGCAGGCACAACAGGATTCACGATGCGGGCTTGCCCAGAGGAGGAACATCTCATGGCTCTCGTCCTCGGCAGGGCCTCTTTCCGAAAAGGCACACGTCCGGCTCCTTGTCCCACACGGAAGGTGGCAGCCCTGAAAGCTGTTGCTGGTCTTCACCGTCCCCCTGCAGCCTATTCACAGGCACAACAGGATTCACGACGCGGGCTTGCCCAGAGGAGGAACATCTCATGGCTCTCGTCCTCGGCGGAGCCTGTTTCCGAAAAGGCACACGTCCAGCTCCTTGTCCCACACAGAAGGTGGCAGCCCTGAAAGCTGTTGCTGGTCTTCACCGTCCCCCTGCAGCCTATTCACAGGCACAACAGGATCTGGGACCCGGGCTTGCCCAGAGGAGGAACATCTCATGGCTCTCGTCCTCAGCAGAGCCTGATTCCGAAAAGGCACACGTCCGGCTCCTTGTCCCACACGGAAGGTGGCAGCCCTGAAAGCTGTTGCTGGTCTTCACCGTCCCCCTGCAGCCTATTCACAGGTACAACAGGATTCAGGACCCGGGCTTGCCCAGAGGAGGAACATCTCATGGCTCTCGTCCTCGGCGGAGCCTGATTCCGAGAAGGCACACGTCCGGCTCCTTGTCCCACAAGGAAGGTGGCAGCCCTGAAAGCTGTTGCTGGTCTTCACCGTCCCCCTGCAGCCTATTCACAGGCACAACAGGATCTGGGACCCGGGCTTGCCCAGAGGAGGAACATCTCATGGCTCTCGTCCTCGGAAGAGCCTATTTCCGAAAAGGCACACGTCCGGCTCCTTGTCCCACACGGAAGGTGGCAGCCCTGAAAGCTGTTGCTGGTCTTCACCGTCCCCCTGCAGCCTATTAACAGGCACAACAGGATTCACGATGCGGGCTTGCCCAGAGGAGGAACATCTCATGGCTCTCATCCTCGGCAGGGCCTGTTTCCGAAAAGGCACACATCCGGCTCCTTGTCCCCCACGGAAGGTGGCAGCCCTGAAAGCTTTTCCTGGTCTTCACCGTCCCCCTGCAGCTTATTCACAGGCACAACAGGATCTGGGACCCGGGCTTGCCCAGAGGAGGAACATCTCATGTCTCTCATCCTCGGCAGGGCCTGTTTCCGAAAAGGCACACATCCGGCTCCTTGTCCCACACGGAAGGTGGCAGCCCTGAAAGCTGTTGCTGGTCTTCACCGTCCCCCTGAAGCCTATTCACAGGTACAACAGGATCTGGGACCCGGGCTTGCCCAGAGGAGGAACATCTCATGGCTCTCGTCCTCGGCAGGGCCTCTTTCCGAAAAGGCACACGTCCGGCTCCTTGTCCCACACGGAAGGTGGCAGCCCTGAAAGCTGTTGCTGGTCTTCACCGTCCCCCTGCAGCTTATTCACAGGCACAACAGGATTCAGGACCCGGGCTTGCCCAGAGGAGGAACATCTCATGGCTCTCGTCCTTGGCAGAGCCTGTTTCCGAGAAGGCACACGTCCGGCTCCTTGTCCAACACGGAAGTTGGCAGCCCTGAAAGCTGTTGCTGGTCTTCACCGTCCCCCTGCAGCCTATTAGCAGGCACAACAGGATTCACGATGCGGGCTTGCCCAGAGGAGGAACATCTCATGGCTCTCGTCCTCGGCAGGGCCTCTTTCCGAAAAGGCACACGTCCGGCTCCTTGTCCCACACGGAAGGTGGCAGCCCTGAAAGCTGTTGCTGGTCTTCACCGTCCCCCTGCAGCCTATTCACAGGCACAACAGGATTCACGACGCGGGCTTGCCCAGAGGAGGAACATCTCATGGCTCTCGTCCTCGGCGGAGCCTGTTTCCGAAAAGGCACACGTCCAGCTCCTTGTCCCACACAGAAGGTGGCAGCCCTGAAAGCTGTTGCTGGTCTTCACCGTCCCCCTGCAGCCTATTCACAGGCACAACAGGATCTGGGACCCGTGCTTGCCCAGAGGAGGAACATCTCATGGCTCTCGTCCTCAGCAGAGCCTGTTTCCGAGAAGGCACACGTCCGGCTCCTTGTCCCACACGGAAGGTGGCAGCCCTGAAAGCTGTTGCTGGTCTTCACCGTCCCCCTGCAGCCTATTCACAGGTACAACAGGATTCAGGACCCGGGCTTGCCCAGAGGAGGAACATCTCATGGCTCTCGTCCTCGGCGGAGCCTGATTCCGAGAAGGCACACGTCCGGCTCCTTGTCCCACACGGAAGGTGGCAGCCCTGAAAGCTGTTGCTGGTCTTCACCGTCCCCCTGCAGCCTATTCACAGGCACAACAGGATCTGGGACCCGGGCTTGCCCAGAGGAGGAACATCTCATGGCTCTCGTCCTCGGAAGAGCCTGAATCCGGAATGGCACACGTCCGGCTCCTTGTCCCACACGGAAGGTGGCAGCCCTGAAAGCTGTTGCTGGTCTTCACCGTCCCCCTGCAGCCTATTAACAGGCACAACAGGATTCACGATGCGGGCTTGCCCAGAGGAGGAACATCTCATGGCTCTCATCCTCGGCAGGGCCTGTTTCCGAAAAGGCACACATCCGGCTCCTTGTCCCACACGGAAGGTGGCAGCCCTGAAAGCTTTTCCTGGTCTTCACCGTCCCCCTGCAGCTTATTCACAGGCACAACAGGATCTGGGACCCGGGCTTGCCCAGAGGAGGAACATCTCATGTCTCTCATCCTCGGCAGGGCCTGTTTCCGAAAAGGCACACATCCGGCTCCTTGTCCCACACGGAAGGTGGCAGCCCTGAAAGCTGTTGCTGGTCTTCACCGTCCCCCTGCAGCCTATTCACAGGCACAACAGGATCTGGGACCCGGGCTTGCCCAGAGGAGGAACATCTCATGGCTCTCGTCCTCGGCAGGGCCTCTTTTCGAAAAGGCACACGTCCGGCTCCTTGTCCCACACGGAAGGTGGCAGCCCTGAAAGCTGTTGCTGGTCTTCACCGTCCCCCTGCAGCCTATTCACAGGCACAAGAGGATGTGGGACCCGGGCTTGCCCAGAGGAGGAACATGTCATGGCTCTCGTCCCCGTCAGGGCCCCTTTCCGAAAAGGCACTAGTCTGGCTCCTTGTCCCACACGGAAGGTGTCAGCCCTGAAAGCTGTTGCTGGTCTTCACCGTCCCCCTGCAGCCTATTCACAGGCACAAGAGGATGTGGGACCCGGGCTTGCCCAGAGGAGGAACATCTCATGGCTCTCGTCCTCAGCAGAGCCTGATTCCGAAAAGGCACACGTCCGGCTCCTTGTCCCACACGGAAGGTGGCAGCCCTGAAAGCTGTTGCTGGTCTTCACCGTCCCCCTGCAGCCTATTCACAGGTACAACAGGATTCAGGACCCGGGCTTGCCCAGAGGAGGAACATCTCATGGCTCTCGTCCTCGGCGGAGCCTGATTCCGAGAAGGCACACGTCCGGCTCCTTGTCCCACACGGAAGGTGGCAGCCCTGAAAGCTGTTGCTGGTCTTCACCGTCCCCCTGCAGCCTATTCACAGGCACAACAGGATCTGGGACCCGGGCTTGCCCAGAGGAGGAACATCTCATGGCTCTCGTCCTCGGAAGAGCCTCTTTCCGAAAAGGCACACGTCCGGCTCCTTGTCCCACACGGAAGGTGGCAGCCCTGAAAGCTGTTGCTGGTCTTCACCGTCCCCCTGCAGCCTATTAACAGGCACAACAGGATTCACGATGCGGGCTTGCCCAGAGGAGGAACATCTCATGGCTCTCATCCTCGGCAGGGCCTGTTTCCGAAAAGGCACACATCCGGCTCCTTGTCCCACACGGAAGGTGGCAGCCCTGAAAGCTTTTCCTGGTCTTCACCGTCCCCCTGCAGCTTATTCACAGGCACAACAGGATCTGGGACCCGGGCTTGCCCAGAGGAGGAACATCTCATGTCTCTCATCCTCGGCAGGGCCTGTTTCCGAAAAGGCACACATCCGGCTCCTTGTCCCACACGGAAGGTGGCAGCCCTGAAAGCTGTTGCTGGTCTTCACCGTCCCCCTGCAGCCTATTCACAGGTACAACAGGATTCAGGACCCGGGCTTGCCCAGAGGAGGAACTTCTCATGGCTCTCGTCCTCAGAAGAGCCTCTTTCCGAAAAGGCACACGTCCGGCTCCTTGTCCCACACGGAAGGTGGCAGCCCTGAAAGCTGTTGCTGGTCTTCACCGTCCCCCTGCAGCTTATTCACAGGCACAACAGGATTCAGGACCCGGGCTTGCCCAGAGGAGGAACATCTCATGGCTCTCGTCCTTGGCAGAGCCTGTTTCCGAGAAGGCACACGTCCGGCTCCTTGTCCAACACAGAAGATGGCAGCCCTGAAAGCTGTTGCTGGTCTTCACCGTCCCCCTGCAGCCTATTAGCAGGCACAACAGGATTCACGATGCGGGCTTGCCCAGAGGAGGAACATCTCATGGCTCTCGTCCTCGGCAGGGCCTCTTTCCGAAAAGGCACACGTCCGGCTCCTTGTCCCACACGGAAGGTGGCAGCCCTGAAAGCTGTTGCTGGTCTTCACCGTCCCCCTGCAGCCTATTCACAGGCACAACAGGATTCACGACGCGGGCTTGCCCAGAGGAGGAACATCTCATGGCTCTCGTCCTCGGCGGAGCCTGATTCCGAAAAGGCACACGTCCAGCTCCTTGTCCCACACAGAAGGTGGCAGCCCTGAAAGCTGTTGCTGGTCTTCACCGTCCCCCTGCAGCCTATTCACAGGCACAACAGGATTCACGATGCGGGCTTGCCCAGAGGAGGAACATCTCATGGCTCTCATCCTCGGCAGGGCCTGTTTCAGAAAAGACACACGTCCGGCTCCTTTTCCTACACGGAAGGTGGCAGCCCTGAAAGCTGTTGCTGGTCTTCACCGTCCCCCTGCAGCCTATTCACAGGCACAACAGGATCTGGAATACGGGCTTGCCCAGAGGAGGAAAATCTCATGGCTCTCGTCCTCAGCAGAACCTGTTTCGGAAACGGCACACATCCTGCACCTTGTCAGAAAAGGTTTACAGGTAGGGTTAGGGGTTAGGGTTAGGGTTAGGGGTTAGGGTTAGGTTAGGGTTAGGTTTAGGGTTAGGGTTCGGTTAGGGTTAGGGTTAGGTTTAGGGTTAGGGTTAGGGTTAGGGTTAGGGGTTAAGGTTAGGGTTAGGGTTAGGGTCAGGGTTAGGGTTAGGGTTAGGGCCATTAGGGTTAGGGTTAGGGTTAGGGTTTAGGCTTAGGGTTAGGGATTAGGGTTAGGATTAGGGTTAGGGGGTTAGGGTTAGGGTTAGGGTTAGGGTCAGGGTTAGGGCCATTAGGGTTAGGGTTAGGTTTAGGGGTTAGGGTTAGGGTTAGTGTTAAGGGCTTAGGGTTAGGGTAAGGGTTAGGGTCGTTAGGGATGGGCTTAGGGTTAGGGTTAGGGGTTAGGGTTAGGGTTAGGGTGAGGGTTAGTCTCTCGTCCTCGGCAGAGCCTGTTTCCGAAAAGGCACACGTCCGGCTCCTTGTCCCACACGGAAGGTGGCAGGCCGGAAAGCTGTTGCTGGTCTTCACCGTCCCCCTGCAGCCTATTCACACGCACAACAGGATCTGGGACCCGGGCTTGCCCACAGGAGGAACATCTCATCGCTCTCGTCCTCGGCAGAGCCTGATTCCGAAAAGGCACACGTACGGCTCCTTATCCCACACGGAAGGTGGCAGCCCTGAAAGCTGTTGCTGGTCTTCACCGTCCCCCTGCAGCCTATTCACAGGCATAATAGGATTCAGTACCCGGGCATGCCCAGAGGAGGAACATCTCATGGCTCTCTTCCTCGGCAGAGCCCGATTCCGAAAAGGCACACGTCCGGCTCCTTGTCCCACAAGGAAGGTGGCAGCCCTGAAAGCTGTTGCTGGTTTTCACCGTCCCCCTGCAGCCTATTCACAGGCACAACAGGATCTGGGACCCGGGCTTGCCCAGAGGAGGAACATCTCATGGCTCTCGTCCTCGGCAGGGCCTCTTTCCGAAAAGGCACACGTCCGGCTCCTTGTCCCACACGGAAGGTGGCAGCCCTGAAAGCTGTTGCTGGTCTTCACCGTCCCCCTGCAGCCTATTCACAGGCACAACAGGATCTGGGACCCGGGCTTGCCCAGAGGAGGAACATCTCATGGCTCTCGTCCTCGGCAGGGCCTCTTTCCGAAAAGGCACACGTCCGGATCATTGTCCCACACGGAAGGTGGCAGCCCTGAAAGCTGTTGCTGGTCTTCACCGTCCCCCTGCAGCCTATTCACAGGCACAAGAGGATGTGGGACCCGGGCTTGCCCAGAGGAGGAACATGTCATGGCTCTCGTCCTCGGCAGGGCCCCTTTCCGAAAAGGCACACGTCTGGCTCCTTGTCCCACACGGAAGGTGGCAGCCCTGAAAGCTGTTGCTGGTCTTCACCGTCCCCCTGCAGCCTATTCACAGGCACAACAGGATCTGGGATCCGGGCTTGCCCAGAGGAGGAACATCTCATGGCTCTCATCCTCGGCAGGGCCTGTTTCCGAAAAGGCACACATCCGGCTCCTTGTCCCACACGGAAGGTCGCAGCCCTGAAAGATGTTGCTGGTCTTCACCGTCCCCCTGCAGCCTATTCACAGGCACAACAGGATTCACGATGCGGGCTTGCCCAGAGGAGGAGCATCTCATGGCTCTCATCCTCGGCAGGGCCTGTTTCCGAAAAGGCACACGTCCGGCTCCTTGTCCCACACGGAAGGTGGCAGCCCTGAAAGCTTTTCCTGGTCTTCACCGTCCCCCTGCAGCTTATTCACAGGCACAACAGGATCTGGGACCCTGGCTTGCCCAGAGGAGGAACATCTCATGTCTCTCATCCTCGGCAGTTCCTGTTTCCGAAAAGGCACACATCCGGCTCCTTGTCCCACACGGAAGGTGGCAGCCCTGAAAGCTGTTGCTGGTCTTCACCGTCCCCCTGCAGCCTATTCACAGGTACAACAGGATTCAGGACCCGGGCTTGCCCAGAGGAGGAACATCTCATGGCTCTCGTCCTCGGCAGGGCCTCTTTCCGAAAAGGCACACGTACGGCTCCTTGTCCCACACGGAAGGTGGCAGCCCTGAAAGCTGTTGCTGGTCTTCACCGTCCCCCTGCAGCCTATTCACAGGTACAACAGGATTCAGGACCCGGGCTTGCCCAGAGGAGGAACTTCTCATGGCTCTTGTCCTCGACAGAGCCTCTTCCCGAAAAAGCACACGTCCGGCTCCTTGTCCCACACGGAAGGTGGCAGGCTGGAAAGATGTTGCTGGTCTTCACCGTCCCCCTGCAGCCTATTCACAGGCACAACAGGATCTGGGACCCGGGCTTGCCCAGAGGAGGAACATCTCATGGCTCTCGTCCTCGGCAGGGCCTCTTTCCGAAAAGGCACACGTCCGGCTCCTTGTCCCACACGGAAGGTGGCAGGCCGGAAAGCTGTTGCTGGTCTTCACCGTCCCCCTGCAGCCTATTCACAGGCACAACAGGATCTGGGACCCGGGCTTGCCCAGAGGAGGAACATCTCATGGCTCTCGTCCTCAGCAGAGCCTGATTCCGAAAAGGCACACGTCCGGCTCCTTGTCCCACACGGAAGGTGGCAGCCCTGAAAGCTGTTGCTGGTCTTCACCGTCCCCCTGCAGCCTATTCAAAGGCACAACAGGATTCAGGACCCGGGCACGCCCAGAGGAGGAACATATCATGGCTCTCGTCCTCGGCGGAGCCTCTTTCCGAGAAGGCACACGTCCGGCTCCTTGTCCCACACGGAAGGTGGCAGCCCTGAAAGCTGTTGCTGGTCTTCACCGTCCCCCTGCAGCCTATTCACAGGCACAACAGGATCTGGGACCCGGGCTTGCCCAGAGGAGGAACATCTCATGGCTCTCGTCCTCGGCAGGGCCTCTTTCCGAAAAGGCACACGTCCGGCTCCTTGTCCCACAGGAAGGTGGCAGCCCTGAAAGCTGTTGCTGGTCTTCACCGTCCCCCTGCAGCCTATTCACAGGCACAAGAGGATGTGGGACCCGGGCTTGCCCAGAGGAGGAACATGTCATGGCTCTCGTCCTCGGCAGGGCCCCTTTCCGAAAAGCACACGTCTGGCTCCTTGTCCCACACGGAAGGTGTCAGGCCGGAAAGCTGTTGCTGGTCTTCACCGTCCCCCTGCAGCCTATTCACAGGCACAACAGGATCTGGGACCCGGGCTTGCCCAGAGGAGGAACATCTCATGGCTCTCGTCCTCAGCAGAGCCTGATTCCGAAAAGGCACACGTCCGGCTCCTTGTCCCACACGGAAGGTGGCAGGCCGGAAAGCTGTTGCTGGTCTTCACCGTCCCCCTGCAGCCTATTCACAGGCACAACAGGATCTGGGACCCGGGCTTGCCCAGAGGAGGAACATCTCATGGCTCTCGTCCTCAGCAGAGCCTGATTCCGAAAAGGCACACGTCCGGCTCCTTGTCCCACACGGAAGGTGGCAGCCCTGAAAGCTGTTGCTGGTCTTCACCGTCCCCCTGCAGCCTATTCACACGCACAACAGGATCTGGGACCCGGGCTTGCCCACAGGAGGAATATCTCATCGCTCTCGTCCTCGGCAGAGCCTGATTCCGAAAAGGCACACGTACGGCTCCTTATCCCACACGGAAGGTGGCAGCCCTGAAAGCTGTTGCTGGTCTTCACCGTCCCCCTGCAGCCTATTCACAGGCATAATAGGATTCAGTACCCGGGCATGCCCAGAGGAGGAACATCTCATGGCTCTCTTCCTCGGCAGAGCTGTTTCCGAAAAGGCACACGTCCGGCTCCTTGTCCCACACGGAAGGTGGCAGCCCTGAAAGCTGTTGCTGGTCTTCACCGTCCCCCTGCAGCCTTTTCACAGGCACAACAGGATTCAGGACCCGGGCTTGCCCAGAGGAGGAACATCTCATGGCTCTCGTCCTCGGCAGGGCCTCTTTTCGAAAAGGCACACGTCCGGCTCCTTGTCCCACTCGGAAGGTGGCAGCCCTGAAAGCTGTTGCTGGTCTTCACCGTCCCCCTACAGCCTATTCACAGGCACAAGAGGATGTGGGACCCGGGCTTGCCCAGAGGAGGAACATGTCATGGCTCTCGTCCTCGGCAGGGCCCCTTTCCGAAAAGGCACACGTCTGGCTCCTTGTCCCACACGGAAGGTGTCAGGCCGGAAAGCTGTTGCTGGTCTTCACCGTCCCCCTGCAGCCTATTCACAGGCACAACAGGATTCAGGACCCGGGCTTGCCCAGAGGAGGAACATCTCATGGCTCTCGTCCTCAGCAGAGCCTGATTCCGAAAAGGCACACGTCCGGCTCCTTGTCCCACACGGAAGGTGGCAGCCCTGAAAGCTGTTGCTGGTCTTCACCGTCCCCCTGCAGCCTATTCACAGGTACAACAGGATTCAGGACCCGGGCTTGCCCAGAGGAGGAACATCTCATGGCTCTCGTCCTCGGCGGAGCCTGATTCCGAGAAGGCACAAGTCCGGCTCCTTGTCCCACACGGAAGGTGGCAGCCCTGAAAGCTGTTGCTGGTCTTCACCGTGCCCCTGCAGCCTATTCACAGGCACAACAGGATCTGGGACCCGGGCTTGCCCAGAGGAGGAACATCTCATGGCTCTCGTCCTCGGCAGGGCCTCTTTCCGAAAAGGCACACGTCCGGCTCCTTGTCCCACACGGAAGGTGGCAGCCCTGAAAGCTGTTGCTGGTCTTCACCGTGCCCCTGCAGCCTATTCACAGGCACAACAGGATCTGGGACCCGGGCTTGCCCAGAGGAGGAACATCTCATGGCTCTCGTCCTCGGCAGGGCCTCTTTCCGAAAAGGCACACGTCCGGCTCCTTGTCCCACACGGAAGGTGGCAGCCCTGAAAGCTGTTGCTGGTCTTCACCGTCCCCCTGCAGCCTATTCACAGGCACAAGAGGATGTGGGACCCGGGCTTGCCCAGAGGAGGAACATCTCATGGCTCTCGTCCTCGTCAGGGCCTGTTTCTGAAAAGGCACACGTCCGGCTCCTTGTCCCACACGGAAGGTGTCAGGCCGGAAAGCTGTTGCTGGTCTTCACCGTCCCCCTGCAGCCTATTCACAGGCACAACAGGATCTGGGACCCGGGCTAGCCCAGAGGAGGAACATCTCATGGCTCTCGTCCTCAGCAGAGCCTGATTCCGAAAAGGCACACGTCCGGCTCCTTGTCCCACACGGAAGGTGGCAGCCCTGAAAGCTGTTGCTGGTCTTCACCGTCCCCCTGCAGCCTATTCACAGGTACAACAGGATTCAGGACCAGGGCTTGCCCAGAGGAGGAACATCTCATGGCTCTCGTCCTCGGCGGAGCCTGATTCCGAAAAGGCACACGTCCGGCTCCTTGTCCCACACGGAAGGTGGCAGCCCTGAAAGCTGTTGCTGGTCTTCATAGTCCCCCTGCAGCCTATTCACAGGCACAACAGGATCTGGGACCCGGGCTTGCCCAGAGGAGGAACATCTCATGGCTCTCGTCCTCGGAAGAGCCTCTTTCCGAAAAGGCACACGTCCGGCTCCTTGTCCCACACGGAAGGTGGCAGCCCTGAAAGCTTTTCCTGGTCTTCACCGTCCCCCTGCAGCTTATTCACAGGCACAACAGGATCTGGGACCCTGGCTTGCCCAGAGGAGGAACATCTCATGTCTCTCATCCTCGGCAGGGCCTGTTTCCGAAAAGGCACACATCCGGCTCCTTGTCCCACACGGAAGGTGGCAGCCCTGAAAGCTGTTGCTGGTCTTCACCGTCCCCCTGCAGCCTATTCACAGGTACAACAGGATCTGGGACCCGGGCTTGCCCAGAGGAGGAACTTCTCATGGCTCTCGTCCTCAGAAGAGCCTCTTTCCGAAAAGGCACACGTCCGGCTCCTTGTCCCACACGGAAGGTGGCAGCCCTGAAAGCTGTTGCTGGTCTTCACCGTCCCCCTGCAGCTTATTCACAGGCACAACAGGATTCAGGACCCGGGCTTGCCCAGAGGAGGAACATCTCATGGCTCTCGTCCTTGGCAGAGCCTGTTTCCGAGAAGGCACACGTCCGGCTCCTTGTCCAACACGGAAGATGGCAGCCCTGAAAGCTGTTGCTGGTCTTCACCGTCCCCCTGCAGCCTATTAGCAGGCACAACAGGATTCACGATGCGGGCTTGCCCAGAGGAGGAACATCTCATGGCTCTCGTCCTCGGCAGGGCCTCTTTCCGAAAAGGCACACGTCCGGCTCCTTGTCCCACACGGAAGGTGGCAGCCCTGAAAGCTGTTGCTGGTCTTCACCGTCCCCCTGCAGCCTATTCACAGGCACAACAGGATTCACGACGCGGGCTTGCCCAGAGGAGGAACATCTCATGGCTCTCGTCCTCGGCGGAGCCTGATTCCGAAAAGGCACACGTCCAGCTCCTTGTCCCACACAGAAGGTGGCAGCCCTGAAAGCTGTTGCTGGTCTTCACCGTCCCCCTGCAGCCTATTCACAGGCACAACAGGATCTGGGACCCGGGCTTGCCCAGAGGAGGAACTTCTCATGGCTCTCGTCCTCGGCAGAGCCCGATTCCGAAAAGGCACACGTCCGGCTCCTTGTCCCACAAGGAAGGTGGCAGCCCTGAAAGCTGTTGCTGGTCTTCACCGTCCCCCTGCAGCCTATTCACAGGCACAACAGGATTCACGATGCGGGCTTGCCCAGAGGAGGAACATCTCATGGCTCTCATCCTCGGCAGGGCCTGTTTCAGAAAAGACACACGTCCGGCTCCTTTTCCTACACGGAAGGTCGCAGCCCTGAAAGATGTTGCTGGTCTTCACCGTCCCCCTGCAGCCTATTCACAGGCACAACAGGATTCACGATGCGGGCTTGCCCAGAGGAGGAACATCTCATGGCTCTCATCCTCGGCAGGGCCTGTTTCCGAAAAGGCACACGTCCGGCTCCTTGTCCCACACGGAAGGTGGCAGCCCTGAAAGCTTTTCCTGGTCTTCACCGTCCCCCTGCAGCTTATTCACAGGCACAACAGGATCTGGGACCCTGGCTTGCCCAGAGGAGGAACATCTCATGTCTCTCATCCTCGGCAGGTCCTGTTTCCGAAAAGGCACACATCCGGCTCCTTGTCCCACACGGAAGGTGGCAGCCCTGAAAGCTGTTGCTGGTCTTCACCGTCCCCCTGCAGCCTATTCACAGGTAGAACAGGATTCAGGACCCGGGCTTGCCCAGAGGAGGAACATCTCATGGCTCTCGTCCTTGGCAGAGCCTGTTTCTGAGAAGGCACACGTCCGGCTCCTTGTCCCACACGGAAGGTGGCAGCCCTGAAAGCTGTTGCTGGTCTTCACCGTCCCCCTGCAGCCTATTCACAGGTACAACAGGATTCAGGACCCGGGCTTGCCCAGAGGAGGAACTTCTCATGGCTCTTGTCCTCGACAGAGCCTCTTCCCGAAAAAGCACACGTCCGGCTCCTTGTCCCACACGGAAGGTGGCAGGCTGGAAAGATGTTGCTGGTCTTCACCGTCCCCCTGCAGCCTATTCACAGGCACAACAGGATCTGGGACCCGGGCTTGCCCAGAGGAGGAACATCTCATGGCTCTCGTCCTCGGCAGGGCCTCTTTCCGAAAAGGCACACGTCCGGCTCCTTGTCCCACACGGAAGGTGGCAGGCCGGAAAGCTGTTGCTGGTCTTCACCGTCCCCCTGCAGCCTATTCACAGGCACAACAGGATCTGGGACCCGGGCTTGCCCAGAGGAGGAATATCTCATCGCTCTCGTCCTCGGCAGAGCCTGATTCCGAAAAGGCACACGTACGGCTCCTTATCCCACACGGAAGGTGGCAGCCCTGAAAGCTGTTGCTGGTCTTCACCGTCCCCCTGCAGCCTATTCACAGGCATAATAGGATTCAGTACCCGGGCATGCCCAGAGGAGGAACATCTCATGGCTCTCTTCCTCGGCAGAGCCCGATTCCGAAAAGGCACACGTCCGGCTCCTTGTCCCACACGGAAGGTGGCAGCCCTGAAAGCTGTTGCTGGTCTTCACCGTCCCCCTGCAGCCTATTCACAGGCACAACAGGATCTGGGACCCGGGCTTGCCCAGAGGAGGAACATCTCATGGCTCTCGTCCTCGGCAGGGCCTCTTTTCGAAAAGGCACACGTCCGGCTCCTTGTCCCACTCGGAAGGTGGCAGCCCTGAAAGCTGTTGCTGGTCTTCACCGTCCCCCTACAGCCTATTCACAGGCACAAGAGGATGTGGGACCCGGGCTTGCCCAGAGGAGGAACATGTCATGGCTCTCGTCCTCGGCAGGGCCCCTTTCCGAAAAGGCACACGTCTGGCTCCTTGTCCCACACGGAAGGTGTCAGGCCGGAAAGCTGTTGCTGGTCTTCACCGTCCCCCTGCAGCCTATTCACAGGCACAACAGGATTCAGGACCCGGGCTTGCCCAGAGGAGGAACATCTCATGGCTCTCGTCCTCAGCAGAGCCTGATTCCGAAAAGGCACACGTCCGGCTCCTTGTCCCACACGGAAGGT
>NW_026061156.1:0-37821 GCF_929443795.1 Astur gentilis
GGATAGTGAAAAACTGCATTAGTTTTCAGGGCTGGCACCTTCCCTGTGGGAGAAGGAGCCGTAAGTTTGCCTTTTCAGAAAAAAGCTTCTGCCGAGAGCGAGCACCGTGACATGCTGAGTCTCTGGGAAAGCAGAGATCCCCAAAGCTGTTGTGCCTGTGGATAGGCTGCAGAGGGATAGTGAAAAACTGCATTAGTTTTCAGGGCTGGCACCTTCCCTGTGGGAGAAGGAGCCGTAAGTTTGCCTTTTCAGAAAAAAGCTTCTGCCGAGAGCGAGCACCGTGACATGCTGAGTCTCTGGGAAAGCAGAGATCCCAAAAGCTGTTGTGCCTGTGGATAGGCTGCAGAGGGATAGTGAATACCAGCAAGATCTTTCAGGGCTAGCACCTTCCTTGTGGGAGAAGGAGCCACACTTTTGCCTTCTCAGAAAAAGCTTCTGCCGAGAACGAGCACCGTGACATGCTGAGTCTCTGGGAAAGCAGAGATCCCAAAAGCTGTTGTGCCTGTGGATAGGCTGCAGAGGGATAGTGAAAAACTGCATTAGTTTTCAGGGCTGGCACCTTCCCTGTGGGAGAAGGAGCCGTAAGTTTGCCTTTTCAGAAAAAAGCTTCTGCCGAGAGCGAGCACCGTGACATGCTGAGTCTCTGGGAAAGCAGAGATCCCCAAAGCTGTTGTGCCTGTGGATAGGCTGCAGAGGGATAGTGAAAAACTGCATTAGTTTTCAGGGCTGGCACCTTCCCTGTGGGAGAAGGAGCCGTAAGTTTGCCTTTTCAGAAAAAAGCTTCTGCCGAGAGCGAGCACCGTGACATGCTGAGTCTCTGGGAAAGCAGAGATCCCAAAAGCTGTTGTGCCTGTGGATAGGCTGCAGAGGGATAGTGAATACCAGCAAGATCTTTCAGGGCTAGCACCTTCCTTGTGGGAGAAGGAGCCACACTTTTGCCTTCTCAGAAAAAGCTTCTGCCGAGAACGAGCACCGTGACATGCTGAGTCTCTGGGAAAGCAGAGATCCCCAAAGCTGTTGTGCCTGTGGATAGGCTGCAGAGGGATAGTGAAAAACTGCATTAGTTTTCAGGGCTGGCACCTTCCCTGTGGGAGAAGGAGCCGTAAGTTTGCCTTTTCAGAAAAAAGCTTCTGCCGAGAGCGAGCACCGTGACATGCTGAGTCTCTGGGAAAGCAGAGATCCCCAAAGCTGTTGTGCCTGTGGATAGGCTGCAGAGGGATAGTGAAAAACTGCATTAGTTTTCAGGGCTGGCACCTTCCCTGTGGGAGAAGGAGCCGTAAGTTTGCCTTTTCAGAAAAAAGCTTCTGCCGAGAGCGAGCACCGTGACATGCTGAGTCTCTGGGAAAGCAGAGATCCCCAAAGCTGTTGTGCCTGTGGATAGGCTGCAGAGGGATAGTGAAAAACTGCATTAGTTTTCAGGGCTGGCACCTTCCCTGTGGGAGAAGGAGCCGTAAGTTTGCCTTTTCAGAAAAAAGCTTCTGCCGAGAGCGAGCACCGTGACATGCTGAGTCTCTGGGAAAGCAGAGATCCCAAAAGCTGTTGTGCCTGTGGATAGGCTGCAGAGGGATAGTGAAAAACTGCATTAGTTTTCAGGGCTGGCACCTTCCCTGTGGGAGAAGGAGCCGTAAGTTTGCCTTTTCAGAAAAAAGCTTCTGCCGAGAGCGAGCACCGTGACATGCTGAGTCTCTGGGAAAGCAGAGATCCCCAAAGCTGTTGTGCCTGTGGATAGGCTGCAGAGGGATAGTGAATACCAGCAAGATCTTTCAGGGCTAGCACCTTCCTTGTGGGAGAAGGAGCCACACTTTTGCCTTCTCAGAAAAAGCTTCTGCCGAGAACGAGCACCGTGACATGCTGAGTCTCTGGGAAAGCAGAGATCCCAAAAGCTGTTGTGCCTGTGGATAGGCTGCAGAGGGATAGTGAAAAACTGCATTAGTTTTCAGGGCTGGCACCTTCCCTGTGGGAGAAGGAGCCGTAAGTTTGCCTTTTCAGAAAAAAGCTTCTGCCGAGAGCGAGCACCGTGACATGCTGAGTCTCTGGGAAAGCAGAGATCCCCAAAGCTGTTGTGCCTGTGGATAGGCTGCAGAGGGATAGTGAAAAACTGCATTAGTTTTCAGGGCTAGCACCTTCCTTGTGGGAGAAGGAGCCACACTTTTGCCTTCTCAGAAAAAGCTTCTGCCGAGAATGAGCACAGTGACATGCTGAGTCTCTGGGAAAGCAGAGATCCCCAAAGCTGTTGTGCCTGTGGATAGGCTGCAGAGGGATAGTGAAAAACTGCATTAGTTTTCAGGGCTGGCACCTTCCCTGTGGGAGAAGGAGCCGTAAGTTTGCCTTTTCAGAAAAAAGCTTCTGCCGAGAGCGAGCACCGTGACATGCTGAGTCTCTGGGAAAGCAGAGATCCCAAAAGCTGTTGTGCCTGTGGATAGGCTGCAGAGGGATAGTGAATACCAGCAAGATCTTTCAGGGCTAGCACCTTCCTTGTGGGAGAAGGAGCCACACTTTTGCCTTCTCAGAAAAAACTTCTGCCGAGAACGAGCACCGTGACATGCTGAGTCTCTGGGAAAGCAGAGATCCCAAAAGCTGTTGTGCCTGTGGATAGGCTGCAGAGGGATAGTGAAAAACTGCATTAGTTTTCAGGGCTGGCACCTTCCCTGTGGGAGAAGGAGCCGTAAGTTTGCCTTTTCAGAAAAAAGCTTCTGCCGAGAGCGAGCACCGTGACATGCTGAGTCTCTGGGAAAGCAGAGATCCCAAAAGCTGTTGTGCCTGTGGATAGGCTGCAGAGGGATAGTGAATACCAGCAAGATCTTTCAGGGCTAGCACCTTCCTTGTGGGAGAAGGAGCCAAACTTTTGCCTTCTCAGAAAAAGCTTCTGCCGAGAACGAGCACCGTGACATGCTGAGTCTCTGGGAAAGCAGAGATCCCCAAAGCTGTTGTGCCTGTGGATAGGCTGCAGAGGGATAGTGAAAAACTGCATTAGTTTTCAGGGCTGGCACCTTCCCTGTGGGAGAAGGAGCCGTAAGTTTGCCTTTTCAGAAAAAAGCTTCTGCCGAGAGCGAGCACCGTGACATGCTGAGTCTCTGGGAAAGCAGAGATCCCAAAAGCTGTTGTGCCTGTGGATAGGCTGCAGAGGGATAGTGAATACCAGCAAGATCTTTCAGGGCTAGCACCTTCCTTGTGGGAGAAGGAGCCACACTTTTGCCTTCTCAGAAAAAGCTTCTGCCGAGAACGAGCACCGTGACATGCTGAGTCTCTGGGAAAGCAGAGATCCCAAAAGCTGTTGTGCCTGTGGATAGGCTGCAGAGGGATAGTGAAAAACTGCATTAGTTTTCAGGGCTGGCACCTTCCCTGTGGGAGAAGGAGCCGTAAGTTTGCCTTTTCAGAAAAAAGCTTCTGCCGAGAGCGAGCACCGTGACATGCTGAGTCTCTGGGAAAGCAGAGATCCCAAAAGCTGTTGTGCCTGTGGATAGGCTGCAGAGGGATAGTGAATACCAGCAAGATCTTTCAGGGCTAGCACCTTCCTTGTGGGAGAAGGAGCCACACTTTTGCCTTCTCAGAAAAAGCTTCTGCCGAGAACGAGCACCGTGACATGCTGAGTCTCTGGGAAAGCAGAGATCCCAAAAGCTGTTGTGCCTGTGGATAGGCTGCAGAGGGATAGTGAAAAACTGCATTAGTTTTCAGGGCTGGCACCTTCCCTGTGGGAGAAGGAGCCGTAAGTTTGCCTTTTCAGAAAAAAGCTTCTGCCGAGAGCGAGCACCGTGACATGCTGAGTCTCTGGGAAAGCAGAGATCCCAAAAGCTGTTGTGCCTGTGGATAGGCTGCAGAGGGATAGTGAAAAACTGCATTAGTTTTCAGGGCTGGCACCTTCCCTGTGGGAGAAGGAGCCGTAAGTTTGCCTTTTCAGAAAAAAGCTTCTGCCGAGAGCGAGCACCGTGACATGCTGAGTCTCTGGGAAAGCAGAGATCCCCAAAGCTGTTGTGCCTGTGGATAGGCTGCAGAGGGATAGTGAAAAACTGCATTAGTTTTCAGGGCTAGCACCTTCCTTGTGGGAGAAGGAGCCACACTTTTGCCTTCTCAGAAAAAGCTTCTGCCGAGAATGAGCACAGTGACATGCTGAGTCTCTGGGAAAGCAGAGATCCCCAAAGCTGTTGTGCCTGTGGATAGGCTGCAGAGGGATAGTGAAAAACTGCATTAGTTTTCAGGGCTGGCACCTTCCCTGTGGGAGAAGGAGCCGTAAGTTTGCCTTTTCAGAAAAAAGCTTCTGCCGAGAGCGAGCACCGTGACATGCTGAGTCTCTGGGAAAGCAGAGATCCCAAAAGCTGTTGTGCCTGTGGATAGGCTGCAGAGGGATAGTGAATACCAGCAAGATCTTTCAGGGCTAGCACCTTCCTTGTGGGAGAAGGAGCCACACTTTTGCCTTCTCAGAAAAAACTTCTGCCGAGAACGAGCACCGTGACATGCTGAGTCTCTGGGAAAGCAGAGATCCCAAAAGCTGTTGTGCCTGTGGATAGGCTGCAGAGGGATAGTGAAAAACTGCATTAGTTTTCAGGGCTGGCACCTTCCCTGTGGGAGAAGGAGCCGTAAGTTTGCCTTTTCAGAAAAAAGCTTCTGCCGAGAGCGAGCACCGTGACATGCTGAGTCTCTGGGAAAGCAGAGATCCCAAAAGCTGTTGTGCCTGTGGATAGGCTGCAGAGGGATAGTGAATACCAGCAATATCTTTCAGGGCTAGCACCTTCCTTGTGGGAGAAGGAGCCAAACTTTTGCCTTCTCAGAAAAAGCTTCTGCCGAGAACGAGCACCGTGACATGCTGAGTCTCTGGGAAAGCAGAGATCCCCAAAGCTGTTGTGCCTGTGGATAGGCTGCAGAGGGATAGTGAAAAACTGCATTAGTTTTCAGGGCTGGCACCTTCCCTGTGGGAGAAGGAGCCGTAAGTTTGCCTTTTCAGAAAAAAGCTTCTGCCGAGAGCGAGCACCGTGACATGCTGAGTCTCTGGGAAAGCAGAGATCCCAAAAGCTGTTGTGCCTGTGGATAGGCTGCAGAGGGATAGTGAATACCAGCAAGATCTTTCAGGGCTAGCACCTTCCTTGTGGGAGAAGGAGCCACACTTTTGCCTTCTCAGAAAAAGCTTCTGCCGAGAACGAGCACCGTGACATGCTGAGTCTCTGGGAAAGCAGAGATCCCCAAAGCTGTTGTGCCTGTGGATAGGCTGCAGAGGGATAGTGAAAAACTGCATTAGTTTTCAGGGCTGGCACCTTCCCTGTGGGAGAAGGAGCCGTAAGTTTGCCTTTTCAGAAAAAAGCTTCTGCCGAGAGCGAGCACCGTGACATGCTGAGTCTCTGGGAAAGCAGAGATCCCAAAAGCTGTTGTGCCTGTGGATAGGCTGCAGAGGGATAGTGAATACCAGCAAGATCTTTCAGGGCTAGCACCTTCCTTGTGGGAGAAGGAGCCACACTTTTGCCTTCTCAGAAAAAGCTTCTGCCGAGAACGAGCACCGTGACATGCTGAGTCTCTGGGAAAGCAGAGATCCCAAAAGCTGTTGTGCCTGTGGATAGGCTGCAGAGGGATAGTGAAAAACTGCATTAGTTTTCAGGGCTGGCACCTTCCCTGTGGGAGAAGGAGCCGTAAGTTTGCCTTTTCAGAAAAAAGCTTCTGCCGAGAGCGAGCACCGTGACATGCTGAGTCTCTGGGAAAGCAGAGATCCCAAAAGCTGTTGTGCCTGTGGATAGGCTGCAGAGGGATAGTGAATACCAGCAAGATCTTTCAGGGCTAGCACCTTCCTTGTGGGAGAAGGAGCCACACTTTTGCCTTCTCAGAAAAAGCTTCTGCCGAGAACGAGCACCGTGACATGCTGAGTCTCTGGGAAAGCAGAGATCCCCAAAGCTGTTGTGCCTGTGGATAGGCTGCAGAGGGATAGTGAAAAACTGCATTAGTTTTCAGGGCTGGCACCTTCCCTGTGGGAGAAGGAGCCGTAAGTTTGCCTTTTCAGAAAAAAGCTTCTGCCGAGAGCGAGCACCGTGACATGCTGAGTCTCTGGGAAAGCAGAGATCCCCAAAGCTGTTGTGCCTGTGGATAGGCTGCAGAGGGATAGTGAAAAACTGCATTAGTTTTCAGGGCTGGCACCTTCCCTGTGGGAGAAGGAGCCGTAAGTTTGCCTTTTCAGAAAAAAGCTTCTGCCGAGAGCGAGCACCGTGACATGCTGAGTCTCTGGGAAAGCAGAGATCCCAAAAGCTGTTGTGCCTGTGGATAGGCTGCAGAGGGATAGTGAATACCAGCAAGATCTTTCAGGGCTAGCACCTTCCTTGTGGGAGAAGGAGCCACACTTTTGCCTTCTCAGAAAAAGCTTCTGCCGAGAACGAGCACCGTGACATGCTGAGTCTCTGGGAAAGCAGAGATCCCCAAAGCTGTTGTGCCTGTGGATAGGCTGCAGAGGGATAGTGAAAAACTGCATTAGTTTTCAGGGCTGGCACCTTCCCTGTGGGAGAAGGAGCCGTAAGTTTGCCTTTTCAGAAAAAAGCTTCTGCCGAGAGCGAGCACCGTGACATGCTGAGTCTCTGGGAAAGCAGAGATCCCCAAAGCTGTTGTGCCTGTGGATAGGCTGCAGAGGGATAGTGAAAAACTGCATTAGTTTTCAGGGCTGGCACCTTCCCTGTGGGAGAAGGAGCCGTAAGTTTGCCTTTTCAGAAAAAAGCTTCTGCCGAGAGCGAGCACCGTGACATGCTGAGTCTCTGGGAAAGCAGAGATCCCAAAAGCTGTTGTGCCTGTGGATAGGCTGCAGAGGGATAGTGAATACCAGCAAGATCTTTCAGGGCTAGCACCTTCCTTGTGGGAGAAGGAGCCACACTTTTGCCTTCTCAGAAAAAGCTTCTGCCGAGAACGAGCACCGTGACATGCTGAGTCTCTGGGAAAGCAGAGATCCCAAAAGCTGTTGTGCCTGTGGATAGGCTGCAGAGGGATAGTGAAAAACTGCATTAGTTTTCAGGGCTGGCACCTTCCCTGTGGGAGAAGGAGCCGTAAGTTTGCCTTTTCAGAAAAAAGCTTCTGCCGAGAGCGAGCACCGTGACATGCTGAGTCTCTGGGAAAGCAGAGATCCCCAAAGCTGTTGTGCCTGTGGATAGGCTGCAGAGGGATAGTGAATACCAGCAAGATCTTTCAGGGCTAGCACCTTCCTTGTGGGAGAAGGAGCCACACTTTTGCCTTCTCAGAAAAAGCTTCTGCCGAGAACGAGCACCGTGACATGCTGAGTCTCTGGGAAAGCAGAGATCCCAAAAGCTGTTGTGCCTGTGGATAGGCTGCAGAGGGATAGTGAAAAACTGCATTAGTTTTCAGGGCTGGCACCTTCCCTGTGGGAGAAGGAGCCGTAAGTTTGCCTTTTCAGAAAAAAGCTTCTGCCGAGAGCGAGCACCGTGACATGCTGAGTCTCTGGGAAAGCAGAGATCCCCAAAGCTGTTGTGCCTGTGGATAGGCTGCAGAGGGATAGTGAAAAACTGCATTAGTTTTCAGGGCTAGCACCTTCCTTGTGGGAGAAGGAGCCACACTTTTGCCTTCTCAGAAAAAGCTTCTGCCGAGAATGAGCACAGTGACATGCTGAGTCTCTGGGAAAGCAGAGATCCCCAAAGCTGTTGTGCCTGTGGATAGGCTGCAGAGGGATAGTGAAAAACTGCATTAGTTTTCAGGGCTGGCACCTTCCCTGTGGGAGAAGGAGCCGTAAGTTTGCCTTTTCAGAAAAAAGCTTCTGCCGAGAGCGAGCACCGTGACATGCTGAGTCTCTGGGAAAGCAGAGATCCCAAAAGCTGTTGTGCCTGTGGATAGGCTGCAGAGGGATAGTGAATACCAGCAAGATCTTTCAGGGCTAGCACCTTCCTTGTGGGAGAAGGAGCCACACTTTTGCCTTCTCAGAAAAAACTTCTGCCGAGAACGAGCACCGTGACATGCTGAGTCTCTGGGAAAGCAGAGATCCCAAAAGCTGTTGTGCCTGTGGAT
The DNA here is from genome assembly GCF_929443795.1 of Astur gentilis. Lineage (NCBI taxonomy): Eukaryota > Metazoa > Chordata > Aves > Accipitriformes > Accipitridae > Astur > Astur gentilis. The sequence goes on from NW_026061156.1 coordinate 7,975, forward strand.
AGGCTGCAGAGGGATAGTGAAAAACTGCATTAGTTTTCAGGGCTGGCACCTTCCCTGTGGGAGAAGGAGCCGTAAGTTTGCCTTTTCAGAAAAAAGCTTCTGCCGAGAGCGAGCACCGTGACATGCTGAGTCTCTGGGAAAGCAGAGATCCCAAAAGCTGTTGTGCCTGTGGATAGGCTGCAGAGGGATAGTGAATACCAGCAAGATCTTTCAGGGCTAGCACCTTCCTTGTGGGAGAAGGAGCCAAACTTTTGCCTTCTCAGAAAAAGCTTCTGCCGAGAACGAGCACCGTGACATGCTGAGTCTCTGGGAAAGCAGAGATCCCCAAAGCTGTTGTGCCTGTGGATAGGCTGCAGAGGGATAGTGAAAAACTGCATTAGTTTTCAGGGCTGGCACCTTCCCTGTGGGAGAAGGAGCCGTAAGTTTGCCTTTTCAGAAAAAAGCTTCTGCCGAGAGCGAGCACCGTGACATGCTGAGTCTCTGGGAAAGCAGAGATCCCAAAAGCTGTTGTGCCTGTGGATAGGCTGCAGAGGGATAGTGAATACCAGCAAGATCTTTCAGGGCTAGCACCTTCCTTGTGGGAGAAGGAGCCACACTTTTGCCTTCTCAGAAAAAGCTTCTGCCGAGAACGAGCACCGTGACATGCTGAGTCTCTGGGAAAGCAGAGATCCCAAAAGCTGTTGTGCCTGTGGATAGGCTGCAGAGGGATAGTGAAAAACTGCATTAGTTTTCAGGGCTGGCACCTTCCCTGTGGGAGAAGGAGCCGTAAGTTTGCCTTTTCAGAAAAAAGCTTCTGCCGAGAGCGAGCACCGTGACATGCTGAGTCTCTGGGAAAGCAGAGATCCCAAAAGCTGTTGTGCCTGTGGATAGGCTGCAGAGGGATAGTGAATACCAGCAAGATCTTTCAGGGCTAGCACCTTCCTTGTGGGAGAAGGAGCCACACTTTTGCCTTCTCAGAAAAAGCTTCTGCCGAGAACGAGCACCGTGACATGCTGAGTCTCTGGGAAAGCAGAGATCCCAAAAGCTGTTGTGCCTGTGGATAGGCTGCAGAGGGATAGTGAAAAACTGCATTAGTTTTCAGGGCTGGCACCTTCCCTGTGGGAGAAGGAGCCGTAAGTTTGCCTTTTCAGAAAAAAGCTTCTGCCGAGAGCGAGCACCGTGACATGCTGAGTCTCTGGGAAAGCAGAGATCCCAAAAGCTGTTGTGCCTGTGGATAGGCTGCAGAGGGATAGTGAAAAACTGCATTAGTTTTCAGGGCTGGCACCTTCCCTGTGGGAGAAGGAGCCGTAAGTTTGCCTTTTCAGAAAAAAGCTTCTGCCGAGAGCGAGCACCGTGACATGCTGAGTCTCTGGGAAAGCAGAGATCCCCAAAGCTGTTGTGCCTGTGGATAGGCTGCAGAGGGATAGTGAAAAACTGCATTAGTTTTCAGGGCTAGCACCTTCCTTGTGGGAGAAGGAGCCACACTTTTGCCTTCTCAGAAAAAGCTTCTGCCGAGAATGAGCACAGTGACATGCTGAGTCTCTGGGAAAGCAGAGATCCCCAAAGCTGTTGTGCCTGTGGATAGGCTGCAGAGGGATAGTGAAAAACTGCATTAGTTTTCAGGGCTGGCACCTTCCCTGTGGGAGAAGGAGCCGTAAGTTTGCCTTTTCAGAAAAAAGCTTCTGCCGAGAGCGAGCACCGTGACATGCTGAGTCTCTGGGAAAGCAGAGATCCCAAAAGCTGTTGTGCCTGTGGATAGGCTGCAGAGGGATAGTGAATACCAGCAAGATCTTTCAGGGCTAGCACCTTCCTTGTGGGAGAAGGAGCCACACTTTTGCCTTCTCAGAAAAAACTTCTGCCGAGAACGAGCACCGTGACATGCTGAGTCTCTGGGAAAGCAGAGATCCCAAAAGCTGTTGTGCCTGTGGATAGGCTGCAGAGGGATAGTGAAAAACTGCATTAGTTTTCAGGGCTGGCACCTTCCCTGTGGGAGAAGGAGCCGTAAGTTTGCCTTTTCAGAAAAAAGCTTCTGCCGAGAGCGAGCACCGTGACATGCTGAGTCTCTGGGAAAGCAGAGATCCCAAAAGCTGTTGTGCCTGTGGATAGGCTGCAGAGGGATAGTGAATACCAGCAAGATCTTTCAGGGCTAGCACCTTCCTTGTGGGAGAAGGAGCCAAACTTTTGCCTTCTCAGAAAAAGCTTCTGCCGAGAACGAGCACCGTGACATGCTGAGTCTCTGGGAAAGCAGAGATCCCCAAAGCTGTTGTGCCTGTGGATAGGCTGCAGAGGGATAGTGAAAAACTGCATTAGTTTTCAGGGCTGGCACCTTCCCTGTGGGAGAAGGAGCCGTAAGTTTGCCTTTTCAGAAAAAAGCTTCTGCCGAGAGCGAGCACCGTGACATGCTGAGTCTCTGGGAAAGCAGAGATCCCAAAAGCTGTTGTGCCTGTGGATAGGCTGCAGAGGGATAGTGAATACCAGCAAGATCTTTCAGGGCTAGCACCTTCCTTGTGGGAGAAGGAGCCACACTTTTGCCTTCTCAGAAAAAGCTTCTGCCGAGAACGAGCACCGTGACATGCTGAGTCTCTGGGAAAGCAGAGATCCCAAAAGCTGTTGTGCCTGTGGATAGGCTGCAGAGGGATAGTGAAAAACTGCATTAGTTTTCAGGGCTGGCACCTTCCCTGTGGGAGAAGGAGCCGTAAGTTTGCCTTTTCAGAAAAAAGCTTCTGCCGAGAGCGAGCACCGTGACATGCTGAGTCTCTGGGAAAGCAGAGATCCCAAAAGCTGTTGTGCCTGTGGATAGGCTGCAGAGGGATAGTGAATACCAGCAAGATCTTTCAGGGCTAGCACCTTCCTTGTGGGAGAAGGAGCCACACTTTTGCCTTCTCAGAAAAAGCTTCTGCCGAGAACGAGCACCGTGACATGCTGAGTCTCTGGGAAAGCAGAGATCCCAAAAGCTGTTGTGCCTGTGGATAGGCTGCAGAGGGATAGTGAAAAACTGCAATAGTTTTCAGGGCTGGCACCTTCCCTGTGGGAGAAGGAGCCGTAAGTTTGCCTTTTCAGAAAAAAGCTTCTGCCGAGAGCGAGCACCGTGACATGCTGAGTCTCTGGGAAAGCAGAGATACCAAAAGCTGTTGTGCCTGTGGATAGGCTGCAGAGGGATAGTGAATACCAGCAAGATCTTTCAGGGCTAGCACCTTCCTTGTGGGAGAAGGAGCCACACTTTTGCCTTCTCAGAAAAAGCTTCTGCCGAGAACGAGCACCGTGACATGCTGAGTCTCTGGGAAAGCAGAGATCCCCAAAGCTGTTGTGCCTGTGGATAGGCTGCAGAGGGATAGTGAAAAACTGCATTAGTTTTCAGGGCTGGCACCTTCCCTGTGGGAGAAGGAGCCGTAAGTTTGCCTTTTCAGAAAAAAGCTTCTGCCGAGAGCGAGCACCGTGACATGCTGAGTCTCTGGGAAAGCAGAGATCCCCAAAGCTGTTGTGCCTGTGGATAGGCTGCAGAGGGATAGTGAAAAACTGCATTAGTTTTCAGGGCTGGCACCTTCCCTGTGGGAGAAGGAGCCGTAAGTTTGCCTTTTCAGAAAAAAGCTTCTGCCGAGAGCGAGCACCGTGACATGCTGAGTCTCTGGGAAAGCAGAGATCCCAAAAGCTGTTGTGCCTGTGGATAGGCTGCAGAGGGATAGTGAATACCAGCAAGATCTTTCAGGGCTAGCACCTTCCTTGTGGGAGAAGGAGCCACACTTTTGCCTTCTCAGAAAAAGCTTCTGCCGAGAACGAGCACCGTGACATGCTGAGTCTCTGGGAAAGCAGAGATCCCCAAAGCTGTTGTGCCTGTGGATAGGCTGCAGAGGGATAGTGAAAAACTGCATTAGTTTTCAGGGCTGGCACCTTCCCTGTGGGAGAAGGAGCCGTAAGTTTGCCTTTTCAGAAAAAAGCTTCTGCCGAGAGCGAGCACCGTGACATGCTGAGTCTCTGGGAAAGCAGAGATCCCCAAAGCTGTTGTGCCTGTGGATAGGCTGCAGAGGGATAGTGAAAAACTGCATTAGTTTTCAGGGCTGGCACCTTCCCTGTGGGAGAAGGAGCCGTAAGTTTGCCTTTTCAGAAAAAAGCTTCTGCCGAGAGCGAGCACCGTGACATGCTGAGTCTCTGGGAAAGCAGAGATCCCAAAAGCTGTTGTGCCTGTGGATAGGCTGCAGAGGGATAGTGAATACCAGCAAGATCTTTCAGGGCTAGCACCTTCCTTGTGGGAGAAGGAGCCACACTTTTGCCTTCTCAGAAAAAGCTTCTGCCGAGAACGAGCACCGTGACATGCTGAGTCTCTGGGAAAGCAGAGATCCCAAAAGCTGTTGTGCCTGTGGATAGGCTGCAGAGGGATAGTGAAAAACTGCATTAGTTTTCAGGGCTGGCACCTTCCCTGTGGGAGAAGGAGCCGTAAGTTTGCCTTTTCAGAAAAAAGCTTCTGCCGAGAGCGAGCACCGTGACATGCTGAGTCTCTGGGAAAGCAGAGATCCCCAAAGCTGTTGTGCCTGTGGATAGGCTGCAGAGGGATAGTGAATACCAGCAAGATCTTTCAGGGCTAGCACCTTCCTTGTGGGAGAAGGAGCCACACTTTTGCCTTCTCAGAAAAAGCTTCTGCCGAGAACGAGCACCGTGACATGCTGAGTCTCTGGGAAAGCAGAGATCCCAAAAGCTGTTGTGCCTGTGGATAGGCTGCAGAGGGATAGTGAAAAACTGCATTAGTTTTCAGGGCTGGCACCTTCCCTGTGGGAGAAGGAGCCGTAAGTTTGCCTTTTCAGAAAAAAGCTTCTGCCGAGAGCGAGCACCGTGACATGCTGAGTCTCTGGGAAAGCAGAGATCCCCAAAGCTGTTGTGCCTGTGGATAGGCTGCAGAGGGATAGTGAATACCAGCAAGATCTTTCAGGGCTAGCACCTTCCTTGTGGGAGAAGGAGCCACACTTTTGCCTTCTCAGAAAAAGCTTCTGCCGAGAACGAGCACCGTGACATGCTGAGTCTCTGGGAAAGCAGAGATCCCAAAAGCTGTTGTGCCTGTGGATAGGCTGCAGAGGGATAGTGAAAAACTGCATTAGTTTTCAGGGCTGGCACCTTCCCTGTGGGAGAAGGAGCCGTAAGTTTGCCTTTTCAGAAAAAAGCTTCTGCCGAGAGCGAGCACCGTGACATGCTGAGTCTCTGGGAAAGCAGAGATCCCAAAAGCTGTTGTGCCTGTGGATAGGCTGCAGAGGGATAGTGAATACCAGCAAGATCTTTCAGGGCTAGCACCTTCCTTGTGGGAGAAGGAGCCACACTTTTGCCTTCTCAGAAAAAGCTTCTGCCGAGAACGAGCACCGTGACATGCTGAGTCTCTGGGAAAGCAGAGATCCCCAAAGCTGTTGTGCCTGTGGATAGGCTGCAGAGGGATAGTGAAAAACTGCATTAGTTTTCAGGGCTGGCACCTTCCCTGTGGGAGAAGGAGCCGTAAGTTTGCCTTTTCAGAAAAAAGCTTCTGCCGAGAGCGAGCACCGTGACATGCTGAGTCTCTGGGAAAGCAGAGATCCCCAAAGCTGTTGTGCCTGTGGATAGGCTGCAGAGGGATAGTGAAAAACTGCATTAGTTTTCAGGGCTAGCACCTTCCTTGTGGGAGAAGGAGCCACACTTTTGCCTTCTCAGAAAAAGCTTCTGCCGAGAATGAGCACAGTGACATGCTGAGTCTCTGGGAAAGCAGAGATCCCCAAAGCTGTTGTGCCTGTGGATAGGCTGCAGAGGGATAGTGAAAAACTGCATTAGTTTTCAGGGCTGGCACCTTCCCTGTGGGAGAAGGAGCCGTAAGTTTGCCTTTTCAGAAAAAAGCTTCTGCCGAGAGCGAGCACCGTGACATGCTGAGTCTCTGGGAAAGCAGAGATCCCAAAAGCTGTTGTGCCTGTGGATAGGCTGCAGAGGGATAGTGAATACCAGCAAGATCTTTCAGGGCTAGCACCTTCCTTGTGGGAGAAGGAGCCACACTTTTGCCTTCTCAGAAAAAACTTCTGCCGAGAACGAGCACCGTGACATGCTGAGTCTCTGGGAAAGCAGAGATCCCAAAAGCTGTTGTGCCTGTGGATAGGCTGCAGAGGGATAGTGAAAAACTGCATTAGTTTTCAGGGCTGGCACCTTCCCTGTGGGAGAAGGAGCCGTAAGTTTGCCTTTTCAGAAAAAAGCTTCTGCCGAGAGCGAGCACCGTGACATGCTGAGTCTCTGGGAAAGCAGAGATCCCAAAAGCTGTTGTGCCTGTGGATAGGCTGCAGAGGGATAGTGAATACCAGCAAGATCTTTCAGGGCTAGCACCTTCCTTGTGGGAGAAGGAGCCAAACTTTTGCCTTCTCAGAAAAAGCTTCTGCCGAGAACGAGCACCGTGACATGCTGAGTCTCTGGGAAAGCAGAGATCCCCAAAGCTGTTGTGCCTGTGGATAGGCTGCAGAGGGATAGTGAAAAACTGCATTAGTTTTCAGGGCTGGCACCTTCCCTGTGGGAGAAGGAGCCGTAAGTTTGCCTTTTCAGAAAAAAGCTTCTGCCGAGAGCGAGCACCGTGACATGCTGAGTCTCTGGGAAAGCAGAGATCCCAAAAGCTGTTGTGCCTGTGGATAGGCTGCAGAGGGATAGTGAATACCAGCAAGATCTTTCAGGGCTAGCACCTTCCTTGTGGGAGAAGGAGCCACACTTTTGCCTTCTCAGAAAAAGCTTCTGCCGAGAACGAGCACCGTGACATGCTGAGTCTCTGGGAAAGCAGAGATCCCCAAAGCTGTTGTGCCTGTGGATAGGCTGCAGAGGGATAGTGAAAAACTGCATTAGTTTTCAGGGCTGGCACCTTCCCTGTGGGAGAAGGAGCCGTAAGTTTGCCTTTTCAGAAAAAAGCTTCTGCCGAGAGCGAGCACCGTGACATGCTGAGTCTCTGGGAAAGCAGAGATCCCCAAAGCTGTTGTGCCTGTGGATAGGCTGCAGAGGGATAGTGAAAAACTGCATTAGTTTTCAGGGCTGGCACCTTCCCTGTGGGAGAAGGAGCCGTAAGTTTGCCTTTTCAGAAAAAAGCTTCTGCCGAGAGCGAGCACCGTGACATGCTGAGTCTCTGGGAAAGCAGAGATCCCAAAAGCTGTTGTGCCTGTGGATAGGCTGCAGAGGGATAGTGAATACCAGCAAGATCTTTCAGGGCTAGCACCTTCCTTGTGGGAGAAGGAGCCACACTTTTGCCTTCTCAGAAAAAGCTTCTGCCGAGAACGAGCACCGTGACATGCTGAGTCTCTGGGAAAGCAGAGATCCCCAAAGCTGTTGTGCCTGTGGATAGGCTGCAGAGGGATAGTGAAAAACTGCATTAGTTTTCAGGGCTGGCACCTTCCCTGTGGGAGAAGGAGCCGTAAGTTTGCCTTTTCAGAAAAAAGCTTCTGCCGAGAGCGAGCACCGTGACATGCTGAGTCTCTGGGAAAGCAGAGATACCAAAAGCTGTTGTGCCTGTGGATAGGCTGCAGAGGGATAGTGAATACCAGCAAGATCTTTCAGGGCTAGCACCTTCCTTGTGGGAGAAGGAGCCACACTTTTGCCTTCTCAGAAAAAGCTTCTGCCGAGAACGAGCACCGTGACATGCTGAGTCTCTGGGAAAGCAGAGATCCCCAAAGCTGTTGTGCCTGTGGATAGGCTGCAGAGGGATAGTGAAAAACTGCATTAGTTTTCAGGGCTGGCACCTTCCCTGTGGGAGAAGGAGCCGTAAGTTTGCCTTTTCAGAAAAAAGCTTCTGCCGAGAGCGAGCACCGTGACATGCTGAGTCTCTGGGAAAGCAGAGATCCCCAAAGCTGTTGTGCCTGTGGATAGGCTGCAGAGGGATAGTGAAAAACTGCATTAGTTTTCAGGGCTGGCACCTTCCCTGTGGGAGAAGGAGCCGTAAGTTTGCCTTTTCAGAAAAAAGCTTCTGCCGAGAGCGAGCACCGTGACATGCTGAGTCTCTGGGAAAGCAGAGATCCCAAAAGCTGTTGTGCCTGTGGATAGGCTGCAGAGGGATAGTGAATACCAGCAAGATCTTTCAGGGCTAGCACCTTCCTTGTGGGAGAAGGAGCCACACTTTTGCCTTCTCAGAAAAAGCTTCTGCCGAGAACGAGCACCGTGACATGCTGAGTCTCTGGGAAAGCAGAGATCCCCAAAGCTGTTGTGCCTGTGGATAGGCTGCAGAGGGATAGTGAAAAACTGCATTAGTTTTCAGGGCTGGCACCTTCCCTGTGGGAGAAGGAGCCGTAAGTTTGCCTTTTCAGAAAAAAGCTTCTGCCGAGAGCGAGCACCGTGACATGCTGAGTCTCTGGGAAAGCAGAGATCCCCAAAGCTGTTGTGCCTGTGGATAGGCTGCAGAGGGATAGTGAAAAACTGCATTAGTTTTCAGGGCTGGCACCTTCCCTGTGGGAGAAGGAGCCGTAAGTTTGCCTTTTCAGAAAAAAGCTTCTGCCGAGAGCGAGCACCGTGACATGCTGAGTCTCTGGGAAAGCAGAGATCCCAAAAGCTGTTGTGCCTGTGGATAGGCTGCAGAGGGATAGTGAATACCAGCAAGATCTTTCAGGGCTAGCACCTTCCTTGTGGGAGAAGGAGCCACACTTTTGCCTTCTCAGAAAAAGCTTCTGCCGAGAACGAGCACCGTGACATGCTGAGTCTCTGGGAAAGCAGAGATCCCAAAAGCTGTTGTGCCTGTGGATAGGCTGCAGAGGGATAGTGAAAAACTGCATTAGTTTTCAGGGCTGGCACCTTCCCTGTGGGAGAAGGAGCCGTAAGTTTGCCTTTTCAGAAAAAAGCTTCTGCCGAGAGCGAGCACCGTGACATGCTGAGTCTCTGGGAAAGCAGAGATCCCCAAAGCTGTTGTGCCTGTGGATAGGCTGCAGAGGGATAGTGAATACCAGCAAGATCTTTCAGGGCTAGCACCTTCCTTGTGGGAGAAGGAGCCACACTTTTGCCTTCTCAGAAAAAGCTTCTGCCGAGAACGAGCACCGTGACATGCTGAGTCTCTGGGAAAGCAGAGATCCCAAAAGCTGTTGTGCCTGTGGATAGGCTGCAGAGGGATAGTGAAAAACTGCATTAGTTTTCAGGGCTGGCACCTTCCCTGTGGGAGAAGGAGCCGTAAGTTTGCCTTTTCAGAAAAAAGCTTCTGCCGAGAGCGAGCACCGTGACATGCTGAGTCTCTGGGAAAGCAGAGATCCCCAAAGCTGTTGTGCCTGTGGATAGGCTGCAGAGGGATAGTGAATACCAGCAAGATCTTTCAGGGCTAGCACCTTCCTTGTGGGAGAAGGAGCCACACTTTTGCCTTCTCAGAAAAAGCTTCTGCCGAGAACGAGCACCGTGACATGCTGAGTCTCTGGGAAAGCAGAGATCCCCAAAGCTGTTGTGCCTGTGGATAGGCTGCAGAGGGATAGTGAAAAACTGCATTAGTTTTCAGGGCTGGCACCTTCCCTGTGGGAGAAGGAGCCGTAAGTTTGCCTTTTCAGAAAAAAGCTTCTGCCGAGAGCGAGCACCGTGACATGCTGAGTCTCTGGGAAAGCAGAGATCCCCAAAGCTGTTGTGCCTGTGGATAGGCTGCAGAGGGATAGTGAATACCAGCAAGATCTTTCAGGGCTAGCACCTTCCTTGTGGGAGAAGGAGCCACACTTTTGCCTTCTCAGAAAAAGCTTCTGCCGAGAACGAGCACCGTGACATGCTGAGTCTCTGGGAAAGCAGAGATCCCAAAAGCTGTTGTGCCTGTGGATAGGCTGCAGAGGGATAGTGAAAAACTGCATTAGTTTTCAGGGCTGGCACCTTCCCTGTGGGAGAAGGAGCCGTAAGTTTGCCTTTTCAGAAAAAAGCTTCTGCCGAGAGCGAGCACCGTGACATGCTGAGTCTCTGGGAAAGCAGAGATCCCCAAAGCTGTTGTGCCTGTGGATAGGCTGCAGAGGGATAGTGAAAAACTGCATTAGTTTTCAGGGCTAGCACCTTCCTTGTGGGAGAAGGAGCCACACTTTTGCCTTCTCAGAAAAAGCTTCTGCCGAGAATGAGCACAGTGACATGCTGAGTCTCTGGGAAAGCAGAGATCCCCAAAGCTGTTGTGCCTGTGGATAGGCTGCAGAGGGATAGTGAAAAACTGCATTAGTTTTCAGGGCTGGCACCTTCCCTGTGGGAGAAGGAGCCGTAAGTTTGCCTTTTCAGAAAAAAGCTTCTGCCGAGAGCGAGCACCGTGACATGCTGAGTCTCTGGGAAAGCAGAGATCCCAAAAGCTGTTGTGCCTGTGGATAGGCTGCAGAGGGATAGTGAATACCAGCAAGATCTTTCAGGGCTAGCACCTTCCTTGTGGGAGAAGGAGCCACACTTTTGCCTTCTCAGAAAAAACTTCTGCCGAGAACGAGCACCGTGACATGCTGAGTCTCTGGGAAAGCAGAGATCCCAAAAGCTGTTGTGCCTGTGGATAGGCTGCAGAGGGATAGTGAAAAACTGCATTAGTTTTCAGGGCTGGCACCTTCCCTGTGGGAGAAGGAGCCGTAAGTTTGCCTTTTCAGAAAAAAGCTTCTGCCGAGAGCGAGCACCGTGACATGCTGAGTCTCTGGGAAAGCAGAGATCCCAAAAGCTGTTGTGCCTGTGGATAGGCTGCAGAGGGATAGTGAATACCAGCAAGATCTTTCAGGGCTAGCACCTTCCTTGTGGGAGAAGGAGCCAAACTTTTGCCTTCTCAGAAAAAGCTTCTGCCGAGAACGAGCACCGTGACATGCTGAGTCTCTGGGAAAGCAGAGATCCCCAAAGCTGTTGTGCCTGTGGATAGGCTGCAGAGGGATAGTGAAAAACTGCATTAGTTTTCAGGGCTTGCACCTTCCCTGTGGGAGAAGGAGCCGTAAGTTTGCCTTTTCAGAAAAAAGCTTCTGCCGAGAGCGAGCACCGTGACATGCTGAGTCTCTGGGAAAGCAGAGATCCCAAAAGCTGTTGTGCCTGTGGATAGGCTGCAGAGGGATAGTGAATACCAGCAAGATCTTTCAGGGCTAGCACCTTCCTTGTGGGAGAAGGAGCCACACTTTTGCCTTCTCAGAAAAAGCTTCTGCCGAGAACGAGCACCGTGACATGCTGAGTCTCTGGGAAAGCAGAGATCCCAAAAGCTGTTGTGCCTGTGGATAGGCTGCAGAGGGATAGTGAAAAACTGCATTAGTTTTCAGGGCTGGCACCTTCCCTGTGGGAGAAGGAGCCGTAAGTTTGCCTTTTCAGAAAAAAGCTTCTGCCGAGAGCGAGCACCGTGACATGCTGAGTCTCTGGGAAAGCAGAGATCCCCAAAGCTGTTGTGCCTGTGGATAGGCTGCAGAGGGATAGTGAAAAACTGCATTAGTTTTCAGGGCTGGCACCTTCCCTGTGGGAGAAGGAGCCGTAAGTTTGCCTTTTCAGAAAAAAGCTTCTGCCGAGAGCGAGCACCGTGACATGCTGAGTCTCTGGGAAAGCAGAGATCCCAAAAGCTGTTGTGCCTGTGGATAGGCTGCAGAGGGATAGTGAATACCAGCAAGATCTTTCAGGGCTAGCACCTTCCTTGTGGGAGAAGGAGCCACACTTTTGCCTTCTCAGAAAAAGCTTCTGCCGAGAACGAGCACCGTGACATGCTGAGTCTCTGGGAAAGCAGAGATCCCCAAAGCTGTTGTGCCTGTGGATAGGCTGCAGAGGGATAGTGAAAAACTGCATTAGTTTTCAGGGCTGGCACCTTCCCTGTGGGAGAAGGAGCCGTAAGTTTGCCTTTTCAGAAAAAAGCTTCTGCCGAGAGCGAGCACCGTGACATGCTGAGTCTCTGGGAAAGCAGAGATCCCCAAAGCTGTTGTGCCTGTGGATAGGCTGCAGAGGGATAGTGAAAAACTGCATTAGTTTTCAGGGCTGGCACCTTCCCTGTGGGAGAAGGAGCCGTAAGTTTGCCTTTTCAGAAAAAAGCTTCTGCCGAGAGCGAGCACCGTGACATGCTGAGTCTCTGGGAAAGCAGAGATCCCAAAAGCTGTTGTGCCTGTGGATAGGCTGCAGAGGGATAGTGAATACCAGCAAGATCTTTCAGGGCTAGCACCTTCCTTGTGGGAGAAGGAGCCACACTTTTGCCTTCTCAGAAAAAGCTTCTGCCGAGAACGAGCACCGTGACATGCTGAGTCTCTGGGAAAGCAGAGATCCCAAAAGCTGTTGTGCCTGTGGATAGGCTGCAGAGGGATAGTGAAAAACTGCATTAGTTTTCAGGGCTGGCACCTTCCCTGTGGGAGAAGGAGCCGTAAGTTTGCCTTTTCAGAAAAAAGCTTCTGCCGAGAGCGAGCACCGTGACATGCTGAGTCTCTGGGAAAGCAGAGATCCCCAAAGCTGTTGTGCCTGTGGATAGGCTGCAGAGGGATAGTGAATACCAGCAAGATCTTTCAGGGCTAGCACCTTCCTTGTGGGAGAAGGAGCCACACTTTTGCCTTCTCAGAAAAAGCTTCTGCCGAGAACGAGCACCGTGACATGCTGAGTCTCTGGGAAAGCAGAGATCCCAAAAGCTGTTGTGCCTGTGGATAGGCTGCAGAGGGATAGTGAAAAACTGCATTAGTTTTCAGGGCTGGCACCTTCCCTGTGGGAGAAGGAGCCGTAAGTTTGCCTTTTCAGAAAAAAGCTTCTGCCGAGAGCGAGCACCGTGACATGCTGAGTCTCTGGGAAAGCAGAGATCCCCAAAGCTGTTGTGCCTGTGGATAGGCTGCAGAGGGATAGTGAATACCAGCAAGATCTTTCAGGGCTAGCACCTTCCTTGTGGGAGAAGGAGCCACACTTTTGCCTTCTCAGAAAAAGCTTCTGCCGAGAACGAGCACCGTGACATGCTGAGTCTCTGGGAAAGCAGAGATCCCCAAAGCTGTTGTGCCTGTGGATAGGCTGCAGAGGGATAGTGAAAAACTGCATTAGTTTTCAGGGCTGGCACCTTCCCTGTGGGAGAAGGAGCCGTAAGTTTGCCTTTTCAGAAAAAAGCTTCTGCCGAGAGCGAGCACCGTGACATGCTGAGTCTCTGGGAAAGCAGAGATCCCAAAAGCTGTTGTGCCTGTGGATAGGCTGCAGAGGGATAGTGAATACCAGCAAGATCTTTCAGGGCTAGCACCTTCCTTGTGGGAGAAGGAGCCACACTTTTGCCTTCTCAGAAAAAGCTTCTGCCGAGAACGAGCACCGTGACATGCTGAGTCTCTGGGAAAGCAGAGATCCCCAAAGCTGTTGTGCCTGTGGATAGGCTGCAGAGGGATAGTGAAAAACTGCATTAGTTTTCAGGGCTGGCACCTTCCCTGTGGGAGAAGGAGCCGTAAGTTTGCCTTTTCAGAAAAAAGCTTCTGCCGAGAGCGAGCACCGTGACATGCTGAGTCTCTGGGAAAGCAGAGATCCCCAAAGCTGTTGTGCCTGTGGATAGGCTGCAGAGGGATAGTGAAAAACTGCATTAGTTTTCAGGGCTAGCACCTTCCTTGTGGGAGAAGGAGCCACACTTTTGCCTTCTCAGAAAAAGCTTCTGCCGAGAATGAGCACCGTGACATGCTGAGTCTCTGGGAAAGCAGAGATCCCCAAAGCTGTTGTGCCTGTGGATAGGCTGCAGAGGGATAGTGAAAAACTGCATTAGTTTTCAGGGCTGGCACCTTCCCTGTGGGAGAAGGAGCCGTAAGTTTGCCTTTTCAGAAAAAAGCTTCTGCCGAGAGCGAGCACCGTGACATGCTGAGTCTCTGGGAAAGCAGAGATCCCAAAAGCTGTTGTGCCTGTGGATAGGCTGCAGAGGGATAGTGAATACCAGCAAGATCTTTCAGGGCTAGCACCTTCCTTGTGGGAGAAGGAGCCACACTTTTGCCTTCTCAGAAAAAGCTTCTGCCGAGAACGAGCACCGTGACATGCTGAGTCTCTGGGAAAGCAGAGATCCCCAAAGCTGTTGTGCCTGTGGATAGGCTGCAGAGGGATAGTGAAAAACTGCATTAGTTTTCAGGGCTAGCACCTTCCTTGTGGGAGAAGGAGCCACACTTTTGCCTTCTCAGAAAAAGCTTCTGCCGAGAATGAGCACAGTGACATGCTGAGTCTCTGGGAAAGCAGAGATCCCCAAAGCTGTTGTGCCTGTGGATAGGCTGCAGAGGGATAGTGAAAAACTGCATTAGTTTTCAGGGCTGGCACCTTCCCTGTGGGAGAAGGAGCCGTAAGTTTGCCTTTTCAGAAAAAAGCTTCTGCCGAGAGCGAGCACCGTGACATGCTGAGTCTCTGGGAAAGCAGAGATCCCCAAAGCTGTTGTGCCTGTGGATAGGCTGCAGAGGGATAGTGAATACCAGCAAGATCTTTCAGGGCTAGCACCTTCCTTGTGGGAGAAGGAGCCACACTTTTGCCTTCTCAGAAAAAGCTTCTGCCGAGAACGAGCACCGTGACATGCTGAGTCTCTGGGAAAGCAGAGATCCCCAAAGCTGTTGTGCCTGTGGATAGGCTGCAGAGGGATAGTGAAAAACTGCATTAGTTTTCAGGGCTGGCACCTTCCCTGTGGGAGAAGGAGCCGTAAGTTTGCCTTTTCAGAAAAAAGCTTCTGCCGAGAGCGAGCACCGTGACATGCTGAGTCTCTGGGAAAGCAGAGATCCCCAAAGCTGTTGTGCCTGTGGATAGGCTGCAGAGGGATAGTGAAAAACTGCATTAGTTTTCAGGGCTGGCACCTTCCCTGTGGGAGAAGGAGCCGTAAGTTTGCCTTTTCAGAAAAAAGCTTCTGCCGAGAGCGAGCACCGTGACATGCTGAGTCTCTGGGAAAGCAGAGATCCCAAAAGCTGTTGTGCCTGTGGATAGGCTGCAGAGGGATAGTGAATACCAGCAAGATCTTTCAGGGCTAGCACCTTCCTTGTGGGAGAAGGAGCCACACTTTTGCCTTCTCAGAAAAAGCTTCTGCCGAGAACGAGCACCGTGACATGCTGAGTCTCTGGGAAAGCAGAGATCCCAAAAGCTGTTGTGCCTGTGGATAGGCTGCAGAGGGATAGTGAAAAACTGCATTAGTTTTCAGGGCTGGCACCTTCCCTGTGGGAGAAGGAGCAGTAAGTTTGCCTTTTCAGAAAAAAGCTTCTGCCGAGAGCGAGCACCGTGACATGCTGAGTCTCTGGGAAAGCAGAGATCCCCAAAGCTGTTGTGCCTGTGGATAGGCTGCAGAGGGATAGTGAATACCAGCAAGATCTTTCAGGGCTAGCACCTTCCTTGTGGGAGAAGGAGCCACACTTTTGCCTTCTCAGAAAAAGCTTCTGCCGAGAACGAGCACCGTGACATGCTGAGTCTCTGGGAAAGCACAGATCCCCAAAGCTGTTGTGCCTGTGGATAGGCTGCAGAGGGATAGTGAAAAACTGCATTAGTTTTCAGGGCTGGCACCTTCCCTGTGGGAGAAGGAGCCGTAAGTTTGCCTTTTCAGAAAAAAGCTTCTGCCGAGAGCGAGCACCGTGACATGCTGAGTCTCTGGGAAAGCAGAGATCCCAAAAGCTGTTGTGCCTGTGGATAGGCTGCAGAGGGATAGTGAATACCAGCAAGATCTTTCAGGGCTAGCACCTTCCTTGTGGGAGAAGGAGCCACACTTTTGCCTTCTCAGAAAAAGCTTCTGCCGAGAACGAGCACCGTGACATGCTGAGTCTCTGGGAAAGCAGAGATCCCAAAAGCTGTTGTGCCTGTGGATAGGCTGCAGAGGGATAGTGAAAAACTGCATTAGTTTTCAGGGCTGGCACCTTCCCTGTGGGAGAAGGAGCCGTAAGTTTGCCTTTTCAGAAAAAAGCTTCTGCCGAGAGCGAGCACCGTGACATGCTGAGTCTCTGGGAAAGCAGAGATCCCCAAAGCTGTTGTGCCTGTGGATAGGCTGCAGAGGGATAGTGAAAAACTGCATTAGTTTTCAGGGCTAGCACCTTCCTTGTGGGAGAAGGAGCCACACTTTTGCCTTCTCAGAAAAAGCTTCTGCCGAGAATGAGCACAGTGACATGCTGAGTCTCTGGGAAAGCAGAGATCCCCAAAGCTGTTGTGCCTGTGGATAGGCTGCAGAGGGATAGTGAAAAACTGCATTAGTTTTCAGGGCTGGCACCTTCCCTGTGGGAGAAGGAGCCGTAAGTTTGCCTTTTCAGAAAAAAGCTTCTGCCGAGAGCGAGCACCGTGACATGCTGAGTCTCTGGGAAAGCAGAGATCCCAAAAGCTGTTGTGCCTGTGGATAGGCTGCAGAGGGATAGTGAATACCAGCAAGATCTTTCAGGGCTAGCACCTTCCTTGTGGGAGAAGGAGCCACACTTTTGCCTTCTCAGAAAAAGCTTCTGCCGAGAACGAGCACCGTGACATGCTGAGTCTCTGGGAAAGCAGAGATCCCCAAAGCTGTTGTGCCTGTGGATAGGCTGCAGAGGGATAGTGAAAAACTGCAATAGTTTTCAGGGCTAGCACCTTCCTTGTGGGAGAAGGAGCCACACTTTTGCCTTCTCAGAAAAAGCTTCTGCCGAGAATGAGCACAGTGACATGCTGAGTCTCTGGGAAAGCAGAGATCCCCAAAGCTGTTGTGCCTGTGGATAGGCTGCAGAGGGATAGTGAAAAACTGCATTAGTTTTCAGGGCTGGCACCTTCCCTGTGGGAGAAGGAGCCGTAAGTTTGCCTTTTCAGAAAAAAGCTTCTGCCGAGAGCGAGCACCGTGACATGCTGAGTCTCTGGGAAAGCAGAGATCCCAAAAGCTGTTGTGCCTGTGGATAGGCTGCAGAGGGATAGTGAATACCAGCAAGATCTTTCAGGGCTAGCACCTTCCTTGTGGGAGAAGGAGCCACACTTTTGCCTTCTCAGAAAAAGCTTCTGCCGAGAACGAGCACCGTGACATGCTGAGTCTCTGGGAAAGCAGAGATCCCCAAAGCTGTTGTGCCTGTGGATAGGCTGCAGAGGGATAGTGAAAAACTGCATTAGTTTTCAGGGCTGGCACCTTCCCTGTGGGAGAAGGAGCCGTAAGTTTGCCTTTTCAGAAAAAAGCTTCTGCCGAGAGCGAGCACCGTGACATGCTGAGTCTCTGGGAAAGCAGAGATCCCCAAAGCTGTTGTGCCTGTGGATAGGCTGCAGAGGGATAGTGAAAAACTGCATTAGTTTTCAGGGCTGGCACCTTCCCTGTGGGAGAAGGAGCCGTAAGTTTGCCTTTTCAGAAAAAAGCTTCTGCCGAGAGCGAGCACCGTGACATGCTGAGTCTCTGGGAAAGCAGAGATCCCAAAAGCTGTTGTGCCTGTGGATAGGCTGCAGAGGGATAGTGAATACCAGCAAGATCTTTCAGGGCTAGCACCTTCCTTGTGGGAGAAGGAGCCACACTTTTGCCTTCTCAGAAAAAGCTTCTGCCGAGAACGAGCACCGTGACATGCTGAGTCTCTGGGAAAGCAGAGATCCCAAAAGCTGTTGTGCCTGTGGATAGGCTGCAGAGGGATAGTGAAAAACTGCATTAGTTTTCAGGGCTGGCACCTTCCCTGTGGGAGAAGGAGCCGTAAGTTTGCCTTTTCAGAAAAAAGCTTCTGCCGAGAGCGAGCACCGTGACATGCTGAGTCTCTGGGAAAGCAGAGATCCCAAAAGCTGTTGTGCCTGTGGATAGGCTGCAGAGGGATAGTGAATACCAGCAAGATCTTTCAGGGCTAGCACCTTCCTTGTGGGAGAAGGAGCCACACTTTTGCCTTCTCAGAAAAAGCTTCTGCCGAGAACGAGCACCGTGACATGCTGAGTCTCTGGGAAAGCAGAGATCCCAAAAGCTGTTGTGCCTGTGGATAGGCTGCAGAGGGATAGTGAATACCAGCAAGATCTTTCAGGGCTAGCACCTTCCTTGTGGGAGAAGGAGCCACACTTTTGCCTTCTCAGAAAAAGCTTCTGCCGAGAACGAGCACCGTGACATGCTGAGTCTCTGGGAAAGCAGAGATCCCCAAAGCTGTTGTGCCTGTGGATAGGCTGCAGAGGGATAGTGAAAAACTGCATTAGTTTTCAGGGCTGGCACCTTCCCTGTGGGAGAAGGAGCCGTAAGTTTGCCTTTTCAGAAAAAAGCTTCTGCCGAGAGCGAGCACCGTGACATGCTGAGTCTCTGGGAAAGCAGAGATCCCAAAAGCTGTTGTGCCTGTGGATAGGCTGCAGAGGGATAGTGAATACCAGCAAGATCTTTCAGGGCTAGCACCTTCCTTGTGGGAGAAGGAGCCACACTTTTGCCTTCTCAGAAAAAGCTTCTGCCGAGAACGAGCACCGTGACATGCTGAGTCTCTGGGAAAGCAGAGATCCCCAAAGCTGTTGTGCCTGTGGATAGGCTGCAGAGGGATAGTGAAAAACTGCATTAGTTTTCAGGGCTGGCACCTTCCCTGTGGGAGAAGGAGCCGTAAGTTTGCCTTTTCAGAAAAAAGCTTCTGCCGAGAGCGAGCACCGTGACATGCTGAGTCTCTGGGAAAGCAGAGATCCCCAAAGCTGTTGTGCCTGTGGATAGGCTGCAGAGGGATAGTGAAAAACTGCATTAGTTTTCAGGGCTGGCACCTTCCCTGTGGGAGAAGGAGCCGTAAGTTTGCCTTTTCAGAAAAAAGCTTCTGCCGAGAGCGAGCACCGTGACATGCTGAGTCTCTGGGAAAGCAGAGATCCCCAAAGCTGTTGTGCCTGTGGATAGGCTGCAGAGGGATAGTGAAAAACTGCATTAGTTTTCAGGGCTGGCACCTTCCCTGTGGGAGAAGGAGCCGTAAGTTTGCCTTTTCAGAAAAAAGCTTCTGCCGAGAGCGAGCACCGTGACATGCTGAGTCTCTGGGAAAGCAGAGATCCCAAAAGCTGTTGTGCCTGTGGATAGGCTGCAGAGGGATAGTGAATACCAGCAAGATCTTTCAGGGCTAGCACCTTCCTTGTGGGAGAAGGAGCCACACTTTTGCCTTCTCAGAAAAAGCTTCTGCCGAGAACGAGCACCGTGACATGCTGAGTCTCTGGGAAAGCAGAGATCCCAAAAGCTGTTGTGCCTGTGGATAGGCTGCAGAGGGATAGTGAAAAACTGCATTAGTTTTCAGGGCTGGCACCTTCCCTGTGGGAGAAGGAGCCGTAAGTTTGCCTTTTCAGAAAAAAGCTTCTGCCGAGAGCGAGCACCGTGACATGCTGAGTCTCTGGGAAAGCAGAGATCCCCAAAGCTGTTGTGCCTGTGGATAGGCTGCAGAGGGATAGTGAAAAACTGCATTAGTTTTCAGGGCTGGCATCTTCCCTGTGAGAGAAGGAGCCGTAAGTTTGCCTTTTCAGAAAAAAGCTTCTGCCGAGAGCGAGCACCGTGACATGCTGAGTCTCTGGGAAAGCAGAGATCCCAAAAGCTGTTGTGCCTGTGGATAGGCTGCAGAGGGATAGTGAAAAACTGCATTAGTTTTCAGGGCTGGCACCTTCCCTGTGGGAGAAGGAGCCGTAAGTTTGCCTTTTCAGAAAAAAGCTTCTGCCGAGAGCGAGCACCGTGACATGCTGAGTCTCTGGGAAAGCAGAGATCCCAAAAGCTGTTGTGCCTGTGGATAGGCTGCAGAGGGATAGTGAAAAACTGCATTAGTTTTCAGGGCTGGCACCTTCCCTGTGGGAGAAGGAGCCGTAAGTTTGCCTTTTCAGAAAAAAGCTTCTGCCGAGAGCGAGCACCGTGACATGCTGAGTCTCTGGGAAAGCAGAGATCCCAAAAGCTGTTGTGCCTGTGGATAGGCTGCAGAGGGATAGTGAAAAACTGCATTAGTTTTCAGGGCTGGCACCTTCCCTGTGGGAGAAGGAGCCGTAAGTTTGCCTTTTCAGAAAAAAGCTTCTGCCGAGAGCGAGCACCGTGACATGCTGAGTCTCTGGGAAAGCAGAGATCCCAAAAGCTGTTGTGCCTGTGGATAGGCTGCAGAGGGATAGTGAATACCAGCAAGATCTTTCAGGGCTAGCACCTTCCTTGTGGGAGAAGGAGCCACACTTTTGCCTTCTCAGAAAAAGCTTCTGCCGAGAACGAGCACCGTGACATGCTGAGTCTCTGGGAAAGCAGAGATCCCCAAAGCTGTTGTGCCTGTGGATAGGCTGCAGAGGGATAGTGAAAAACTGCATTAGTTTTCAGGGCTGGCACCTTCCCTGTGGGAGAAGGAGCCGTAAGTTTGCCTTTTCAGAAAAAAGCTTCTGCCGAGAGCGAGCACCGTGACATGCTGAGTCTCTGGGAAAGCAGAGATCCCCAAAGCTGTTGTGCCTGTGGATAGGCTGCAGAGGGATAGTGAAAAACTGCATTAGTTTTCAGGGCTAGCACCTTCCTTGTGGGAGAAGGAGCCACACTTTTGCCTTCTCAGAAAAAGCTTCTGCCGAGAATGAGCACAGTGACATGCTGAGTCTCTGGGAAAGCAGAGATCCCCAAAGCTGTTGTGCCTGTGGATAGGCTGCAGAGGGATAGTGAAAAACTGCATTAGTTTTCAGGGCTGGCACCTTCCCTGTGGGAGAAGGAGCCGTAAGTTTGCCTTTTCAGAAAAAAGCTTCTGCCGAGAGCGAGCACCGTGACATGCTGAGTCTCTGGGAAAGCAGAGATCCCAAAAGCTGTTGTGCCTGTGGATAGGCTGCAGAGGGATAGTGAATACCAGCAAGATCTTTCAGGGCTAGCACCTTCCTTGTGGGAGAAGGAGCCACACTTTTGCCTTCTCAGAAAAAACATCTGCCGAGAACGAGCACCGTGACATGCTGAGTCTCTGGGAAAGCAGAGATCCCAAAAGCTGTTGTGCCTGTGGATAGGCTGCAGAGGGATAGTGAAAAACTGCATTAGTTTTCAGGGCTGGCACCTTCCCTGTGGGAGAAGGAGCCGTAAGTTTGCCTTTTCAGAAAAAAGCTTCTGCCGAGAGCGAGCACCGTGACATGCTGAGTCTCTGGGAAAGCAGAGATCCCAAAAGCTGTTGTGCCTGTGGATAGGCTGCAGAGGGATAGTGAATACCAGCAAGATCTTTCAGGGCTAGCACCTTCCTTGTGGGAGAAGGAGCCAAACTTTTGCCTTCTCAGAAAAAGCTTCTGCCGAGAACGAGCACCGTGACATGCTGAGTCTCTGGGAAAGCAGAGATCCCCAAAGCTGTTGTGCCTGTGGATAGGCTGCAGAGGGATAGTGAAAAACTGCATTAGTTTTCAGGGCTGGCACCTTCCCTGTGGGAGAAGGAGCCGTAAGTTTGCCTTTTCAGAAAAAAGCTTCTGCCGAGAGCGAGCACCGTGACATGCTGAGTCTCTGGGAAAGCAGAGATCCCAAAAGCTGTTGTGCCTGTGGATAGGCTGCAGAGGGATAGTGAATACCAGCAAGATCTTTCAGGGCTAGCACCTTCCTTGTGGGAGAAGGAGCCACACTTTTGCCTTCTCAGAAAAAGCTTCTGCCGAGAACGAGCACCGTGACATGCTGAGTCTCTGGGAAAGCAGAGATCCCCAAAGCTGTTGTGCCTGTGGATAGGCTGCAGAGGGATAGTGAAAAACTGCATTAGTTTTCAGGGCTGGCACCTTCCCTGTGGGAGAAGGAGCCGTAAGTTTGCCTTTTCAGAAAAAAGCTTCTGCCGAGAGCGAGCACCGTGACATGCTGAGTCTCTGGGAAAGCAGAGATCCCCAAAGCTGTTGTGCCTGTGGATAGGCTGCAGAGGGATAGTGAAAAACTGCATTAGTTTTCAGGGCTGGCACCTTCCCTGTGGGAGAAGGAGCCGTAAGTTTGCCTTTTCAGAAAAAAGCTTCTGCCGAGAGCGAGCACCGTGACATGCTGAGTCTCTGGGAAAGCAGAGATCCCAAAAGCTGTTGTGCCTGTGGATAGGCTGCAGAGGGATAGTGAATACCAGCAAGATCTTTCAGGGCTAGCACCTTCCTTGTGGGAGAAGGAGCCACACTTTTGCCTTCTCAGAAAAAGCTTCTGCCGAGAACGAGCACCGTGACATGCTGAGTCTCTGGGAAAGCAGAGATCCCCAAAGCTGTTGTGCCTGTGGATAGGCTGCAGAGGGATAGTGAAAAACTGCATTAGTTTTCAGGGCTGGCACCTTCCCTGTGGGAGAAGGAGCCGTAAGTTTGCCTTTTCAGAAAAAAGCTTCTGCCGAGAGCGAGCACCGTGACATGCTGAGTCTCTGGGAAAGCAGAGATCCCCAAAGCTGTTGTGCCTGTGGATAGGCTGCAGAGGGATAGTGAAAAACTGCATTAGTTTTCAGGGCTGGCACCTTCCCTGTGGGAGAAGGAGCCGTAAGTTTGCCTTTTCAGAAAAAAGCTTCTGCCGAGAGCGAGCACCGTGACATGCTGAGTCTCTGGGAAAGCAGAGATCCCAAAAGCTGTTGTGCCTGTGGATAGGCTGCAGAGGGATAGTGAATACCAGCAAGATCTTTCAGGGCTAGCACCTTCCTTGTGGGAGAAGGAGCCACACTTTTGCCTTCTCAGAAAAAGCTTCTGCCGAGAACGAGCACCGTGACATGCTGAGTCTCTGGGAAAGCAGAGATCCCAAAAGCTGTTGTGCCTGTGGATAGGCTGCAGAGGGATAGTGAAAAACTGCATTAGTTTTCAGGGCTGGCACCTTCCCTGTGGGAGAAGGAGCCGTAAGTTTGCCTTTTCAGAAAAAAGCTTCTGCCGAGAGCGAGCACCGTGACATGCTGAGTCTCTGGGAAAGCAGAGATCCCCAAAGCTGTTGTGCCTGTGGATAGGCTGCAGAGGGATAGTGAATACCAGCAAGATCTTTCAGGGCTAGCACCTTCCTTGTGGGAGAAGGAGCCACACTTTTGCCTTCTCAGAAAAAGCTTCTGCCGAGAACGAGCACCGTGACATGCTGAGTCTCTGGGAAAGCAGAGATCCCAAAAGCTGTTGTGCCTGTGGATAGGCTGCAGAGGGATAGTGAAAAACTGCATTAGTTTTCAGGGCTGGCACCTTCCCTGTGGGAGAAGGAGCCGTAAGTTTGCCTTTTCAGAAAAAAGCTTCTGCCGAGAGCGAGCACCGTGACATGCTGAGTCTCTGGGAAAGCAGAGATCCCCAAAGCTGTTGTGCCTGTGGATAGGCTGCAGAGGGATAGTGAATACCAGCAAGATCTTTCAGGGCTAGCACCTTCCTTGTGGGAGAAGGAGCCACACTTTTGCCTTCTCAGAAAAAGCTTCTGCCGAGAACGAGCACCGTGACATGCTGAGTCTCTGGGAAAGCAGAGATCCCAAAAGCTGTTGTGCCTGTGGATAGGCTGCAGAGGGATAGTGAAAAACTGCATTAGTTTTCAGGGCTGGCACCTTCCCTGTGGGAGAAGGAGCCGTAAGTTTGCCTTTTCAGAAAAAAGCTTCTGCCGAGAGCGAGCACCGTGACATGCTGAGTCTCTGGGAAAGCAGAGATCCCAAAAGCTGTTGTGCCTGTGGATAGGCTGCAGAGGGATAGTGAATACCAGCAAGATCTTTCAGGGCTAGCACCTTCCTTGTGGGAGAAGGAGCCACACTTTTGCCTTCTCAGAAAAAGCTTCTGCCGAGAACGAGCACCGTGACATGCTGAGTCTCTGGGAAAGCAGAGATCCCCAAAGCTGTTGTGCCTGTGGATAGGCTGCAGAGGGATAGTGAAAAACTGCATTAGTTTTCAGGGCTGGCACCTTCCCTGTGGGAGAAGGAGCCGTAAGTTTGCCTTTTCAGAAAAAAGCTTCTGCCGAGAGCGAGCACCGTGACATGCTGAGTCTCTGGGAAAGCAGAGATCCCCAAAGCTGTTGTGCCTGTGGATAGGCTGCAGAGGGATAGTGAAAAACTGCATTAGTTTTCAGGGCTAGCACCTTCCTTGTGGGAGAAGGAGCCACACTTTTGCCTTCTCAGAAAAAGCTTCTGCCGAGAATGAGCACAGTGACATGCTGAGTCTCTGGGAAAGCAGAGATCCCCAAAGCTGTTGTGCCTGTGGATAGGCTGCAGAGGGATAGTGAAAAACTGCATTAGTTTTCAGGGCTGGCACCTTCCCTGTGGGAGAAGGAGCCGTAAGTTTGCCTTTTCAGAAAAAAGCTTCTGCCGAGAGCGAGCACCGTGACATGCTGAGTCTCTGGGAAAGCAGAGATCCCAAAAGCTGTTGTGCCTGTGGATAGGCTGCAGAGGGATAGTGAATACCAGCAAGATCTTTCAGGGCTAGCACCTTCCTTGTGGGAGAAGGAGCCACACTTTTGCCTTCTCAGAAAAAGCTTCTGCCGAGAACGAGCACCGTGACATGCTGAGTCTCTGGGAAAGCAGAGATCCCCAAAGCTGTTGTGCCTGTGGATAGGCTGCAGAGGGATAGTGAAAAACTGCATTAGTTTTCAGGGCTAGCACCTTCCTTGTGGGAGAAGGAGCCACACTTTTGCCTTCTCAGAAAAAGCTTCTGCCGAGAATGAGCACAGTGACATGCTGAGTCTCTGGGAAAGCAGAGATCCCCAAAGCTGTTGTGCCTGTGGATAGGCTGCAGAGGGATAGTGAAAAACTGCATTAGTTTTCAGGGCTGGCACCTTCCCTGTGGGAGAAGGAGCCGTAAGTTTGCCTTTTCAGAAAAAAGCTTCTGCCGAGAGCGAGCACCGTGACATGCTGAGTCTCTGGGAAAGCAGAGATCCCCAAAGCTGTTGTGCCTGTGGATAGGCTGCAGAGGGATAGTGAATACCAGCAAGATCTTTCAGGGCTAGCACCTTCCTTGTGGGAGAAGGAGCCACACTTTTGCCTTCTCAGAAAAAGCTTCTGCCGAGAACGAGCACCGTGACATGCTGAGTCTCTGGGAAAGCAGAGATCCCCAAAGCTGTTGTGCCTGTGGATAGGCTGCAGAGGGATAGTGAAAAACTGCATTAGTTTTCAGGGCTGGCACCTTCCCTGTGGGAGAAGGAGCCGTAAGTTTGCCTTTTCAGAAAAAAGCTTCTGCCGAGAGCGAGCACCGTGACATGCTGAGTCTCTGGGAAAGCAGAGATCCCCAAAGCTGTTGTGCCTGTGGATAGGCTGCAGAGGGATAGTGAAAAACTGCATTAGTTTTCAGGGCTGGCACCTTCCCTGTGGGAGAAGGAGCCGTAAGTTTGCCTTTTCAGAAAAAAGCTTCTGCCGAGAGCGAGCACCGTGACATGCTGAGTCTCTGGGAAAGCAGAGATCCCAAAAGCTGTTGTGCCTGTGGATAGGCTGCAGAGGGATAGTGAATACCAGCAAGATCTTTCAGGGCTAGCACCTTCCTTGTGGGAGAAGGAGCCACACTTTTGCCTTCTCAGAAAAAGCTTCTGCCGAGAACGAGCACCGTGACATGCTGAGTCTCTGGGAAAGCAGAGATCCCCAAAGCTGTTGTGCCTGTGGATAGGCTGCAGAGGGATAGTGAAAAACTGCATTAGTTTTCAGGGCTGGCACCTTCCCTGTGGGAGAAGGAGCCGTAAGTTTGCCTTTTCAGAAAAAAAGCTTCTGCCGAGAGCGAGCACCGTGACATGCTGAGTCTCTGGGAAAGCAGAGATCCCCAAAGCTGTTGTGCCTGTGGATAGGCTGCAGAGGGATAGTGAATACCAGCAAGATCTTTCAGGGCTAGCACCTTCCTTGTGGGAGAAGGAGCCACACTTTTGCCTTCTCAGAAAAAGCTTCTGCCGAGAACGAGCACCGTGACATGCTGAGTCTCTGGGAAAGCAGAGATCCCCAAAGCTGTTGTGCCTGTGGATAGGCTGCAGAGGGATAGTGAAAAACTGCATTAGTTTTCAGGGCTGGCACCTTCCCTGTGGGAGAAGGAGCCGTAAGTTTGCCTTTTCAGAAAAAAGCTTCTGCCGAGAGCGAGCACCGTGACATGCTGAGTCTCTGGGAAAGCAGAGATCCCCAAAGCTGTTGTGCCTGTGGATAGGCTGCAGAGGGATAGTGAATACCAGCAAGATCTTTCAGGGCTAGCACCTTCCTTGTGGGAGAAGGAGCCACACTTTTGCCTTCTCAGAAAAAGCTTCTGCCGAGAACGAGCACCGTGACATGCTGAGTCTCTGGGAAAGCAGAGATCCCCAAAGCTGTTGTGCCTGTGGATAGGCTGCAGAGGGATAGTGAAAAACTGCATTAGTTTTCAGGGCTGGCACCTTCCCTGTGGGAGAAGGAGCCGTAAGTTTGCCTTTTCAGAAAAAAGCTTCTGCCGAGAGCGAGCACCGTGACATGCTGAGTCTCTGGGAAAGCAGAGATCCCCAAAGCTGTTGTGCCTGTGGATAGGCTGCAGAGGGATAGTGAAAAACTGCATTAGTTTTCAGGGCTAGCACCTTCCTTGTGGGAGAAGGAGCCACACTTTTGCCTTCTCAGAAAAAGCTTCTGCCGAGAATGAGCACAGTGACATGCTGAGTCTCTGGGAAAGCAGAGATCCCCAAAGCTGTTGTGCCTGTGGATAGGCTGCAGAGGGATAGTGAAAAACTGCATTAGTTTTCAGGGCTGGCACCTTCCCTGTGGGAGAAGGAGCCGTAAGTTTGCCTTTTCAGAAAAAAGCTTCTGCCGAGAGCGAGCACCGTGACATGCTGAGTCTCTGGGAAAGCAGAGATCCCAAAAGCTGTTGTGCCTGTGGATAGGCTGCAGAGGGATAGTGAATACCAGCAAGATCTTTCAGGGCTAGCACCTTCCTTGTGGGAGAAGGAGCCACACTTTTGCCTTCTCAGAAAAAGCTTCTGCCGAGAACGAGCACCGTGACATGCTGAGTCTCTGGGAAAGCAGAGATCCCCAAAGCTGTTGTGCCTGTGGATAGGCTGCAGAGGGATAGTGAAAAACTGCATTAGTTTTCAGGGCTAGCACCTTCCTTGTGGGAGAAGGAGCCACACTTTTGCCTTCTCAGAAAAAGCTTCTGCCGAGAATGAGCACAGTGACATGCTGAGTCTCTGGGAAAGCAGAGATCCCCAAAGCTGTTGTGCCTGTGGATAGGCTGCAGAGGGATAGTGAAAAACTGCATTAGTTTTCAGGGCTGGCACCTTCCCTGTGGGAGAAGGAGCCGTAAGTTTGCCTTTTCAGAAAAAAGCTTCTGCCGAGAGCGAGCACCGTGACATGCTGAGTCTCTGGGAAAGCAGAGATCCCAAAAGCTGTTGTGCCTGTGGATAGGCTGCAGAGGGATAGTGAATACCAGCAAGATCTTTCAGGGCTAGCACCTTCCTTGTGGGAGAAGGAGCCACACTTTTGCCTTCTCAGAAAAAGCTTCTGCCGAGAACGAGCACCGTGACATGCTGAGTCTCTGGGAAAGCAGAGATCCCCAAAGCTGTTGTGCCTGTGGATAGGCTGCAGAGGGATAGTGAAAAACTGCATTAGTTTTCAGGGCTGGCACCTTCCCTGTGGGAGAAGGAGCCGTAAGTTTGCCTTTTCAGAAAAAAGCTTCTGCCGAGAGCGAGCACCGTGACATGCTGAGTCTCTGGGAAAGCAGAGATCCCCAAAGCTGTTGTGCCTGTGGATAGGCTGCAGAGGGATAGTGAAAAACTGCATTAGTTTTCAGGGCTGGCACCTTCCCTGTGGGAGAAGGAGCCGTAAGTTTGCCTTTTCAGAAAAAAGCTTCTGCCGAGAGCGAGCACCGTGACATGCTGAGTCTCTGGGAAAGCAGAGATCCCAAAAGCTGTTGTGCCTGTGGATAGGCTGCAGAGGGATAGTGAATACCAGCAAGATCTTTCAGGGCTAGCACCTTCCTTGTGGGAGAAGGAGCCACACTTTTGCCTTCTCAGAAAAAGCTTCTGCCGAGAACGAGCACCGTGACATGCTGAGTCTCTGGGAAAGCAGAGATCCCAAAAGCTGTTGTGCCTGTGGATAGGCTGCAGAGGGATAGTGAAAAACTGCATTAGTTTTCAGGGCTGGCACCTTCCCTGTGGGAGAAGGAGCCGTAAGTTTGCCTTTTCAGAAAAAAGCTTCTGCCGAGAGCGAGCACCGTGACATGCTGAGTCTCTGGGAAAGCAGAGATCCCAAAAGCTGTTGTGCCTGTGGATAGGCTGCAGAGGGATAGTGAATACCAGCAAGATCTTTCAGGGCTAGCACCTTCCTTGTGGGAGAAGGAGCCACACTTTTGCCTTCTCAGAAAAAGCTTCTGCCGAGAACGAGCACCGTGACATGCTGAGTCTCTGGGAAAGCAGAGATCCCAAAAGCTGTTGTGCCTGTGGATAGGCTGCAGAGGGATAGTGAATACCAGCAAGATCTTTCAGGGCTAGCACCTTCCTTGTGGGAGAAGGAGCCACACTTTTGCCTTCTCAGAAAAAGCTTCTGCCGAGAACGAGCACCGTGACATGCTGAGTCTCTGGGAAAGCAGAGATCCCCAAAGCTGTTGTGCCTGTGGATAGGCTGCAGAGGGATAGTGAAAAACTGCATTAGTTTTCAGGGCTGGCACCTTCCCTGTGGGAGAAGGAGCCGTAAGTTTGCCTTTTCAGAAAAAAGCTTCTGCCGAGAGCGAGCACCGTGACATGCTGAGTCTCTGGGAAAGCAGAGATCCCAAAAGCTGTTGTGCCTGTGGATAGGCTGCAGAGGGATAGTGAATACCAGCAAGATCTTTCAGGGCTAGCACCTTCCTTGTGGGAGAAGGAGCCACACTTTTGCCTTCTCAGAAAAAGCTTCTGCCGAGAACGAGCACCGTGACATGCTGAGTCTCTGGGAAAGCAGAGATCCCCAAAGCTGTTGTGCCTGTGGATAGGCTGCAGAGGGATAGTGAAAAACTGCATTAGTTTTCAGGGCTGGCACCTTCCCTGTGGGAGAAGGAGCCGTAAGTTTGCCTTTTCAGAAAAAAGCTTCTGCCGAGAGCGAGCACCGTGACATGCTGAGTCTCTGGGAAAGCAGAGATCCCCAAAGCTGTTGTGCCTGTGGATAGGCTGCAGAGGGATAGTGAAAAACTGCATTAGTTTTCAGGGCTGGCACCTTCCCTGTGGGAGAAGGAGCCGTAAGTTTGCCTTTTCAGAAAAAAGCTTCTGCCGAGAGCGAGCACCGTGACATGCTGAGTCTCTGGGAAAGCAGAGATCCCCAAAGCTGTTGTGCCTGTGGATAGGCTGCAGAGGGATAGTGAAAAACTGCATTAGTTTTCAGGGCTGGCACCTTCCCTGTGGGAGAAGGAGCCGTAAGTTTGCCTTTTCAGAAAAAGCTTCTGCCGAGAGCGAGCACCGTGACATGCTGAGTCTCTGGGAAAGCAGAGATCCCAAAAGCTGTTGTGCCTGTGGATAGGCTGCAGAGGGATAGTGAATACCAGCAAGATCTTTCAGGGCTAGCACCTTCCTTGTGGGAGAAGGAGCCACACTTTTGCCTTCTCAGAAAAAGCTTCTGCGAGAACGAGCACCGTGACATGCTGAGTCTCTGGGAAAGCAGAGATCCCAAAAGCTGTTGTGCCTGTGGATAGGCTGCAGAGGGATAGTGAAAAACTGCATTAGTTTTCAGGGCTGGCACCTTCCCTGTGGGAGAAGGAGCCGTAAGTTTGCCTTTTCAGAAAAAAGCTTCTGCCGAGAGCGAGCACCGTGACATGCTGAGTCTCTGGGAAAGCAGAGATCCCCAAAGCTGTTGTGCCTGTGGATAGGCTGCAGAGGGATAGTGAAAAACTGCATTAGTTTTCAGGGCTGGCATCTTCCCTGTGAGAGAAGGAGCCGTAAGTTTGCCTTTTCAGAAAAAAGCTTCTGCCGAGAGCGAGCACCGTGACATGCTGAGTCTCTGGGAAAGCAGAGATCCCAAAAGCTGTTGTGCCTGTGGATAGGCTGCAGAGGGATAGTGAATACCAGCAAGATCTTTCAGGGCTAGCACCTTCCTTGTGGGAGAAGGAGCCACACTTTTGCCTTCTCAGAAAAAGCTTCTGCCGAGAACGAGCACCGTGACATGCTGAGTCTCTGGGAAAGCAGAGATCCCCAAAGCTGTTGTGCCTGTGGATAGGCTGCAGAGGGATAGTGAAAAACTGCATTAGTTTTCAGGGCTGGCACCTTCCCTGTGGGAGAAGGAGCCGTAAGTTTGCCTTTTCAGAAAAAAGCTTCTGCCGAGAGCGAGCACCGTGACATGCTGAGTCTCTGGGAAAGCAGAGATCCCCAAAGCTGTTGTGCCTGTG